>NC_088378.1:6181944-6483425 GCF_037993035.2 Macaca fascicularis
TGATCCACCCACCTCGGCCTCCCAAAGTGTTGGGACTACAGACGTGAGCCACTGTGCCAGGTCAGAAACAACTCTTAACATCCAGAAATGCTTTGTATTAAAATTGAATTTGATTTAATTATAACATAAAAAATAGGGAGTAGAAAAAATAGAGAAAGATCAATAAAATGGAGGTTGTTTTTCCTTGAAATGATCAATAAAATTGACATATATTTAGCTAGATTGACAAAACTTAGACAACTCAAATTTCTAAAATCAATTAAATTGGGGGATCATTGCTACCAATCTGGGCAACAACAACAAAAGGACTATAAGAGAATACAATGAGCAATTTTATGTCAACAAGTTACATACTGTAGATGAAATGGAAAATTCCTCAAAAGACTCAAATTACCAAAAATAACTTGATAAGAAATGAAAAATCTAAAAATTCTTATAACAAGTAAATATTTAGGATGAATTAGTAATTGAAAAAAAAATTCACCAACATTTCAAAGTAAAGTTGAGTCCAGATGGCTTCACTGGTAAATTTGATAAAATGTCTACAGAAGAATGAACATCGGTTCTTCATAATACCTTCTGAAAGAAGAAACAAGAAGAATCACTTCCCAATTAATTCTATGATGCCATCATTGCTCAGATACAAGACAAAGGCAACATAAGGAAATAAAACTATCAGACCAAAATTCCCTTTGAGTATAGCAGCAAAGTCCTCAACACCACACTAGCAAACCAACTCTAACAACATAAAAAAGGATTATACACAGTGACCAAGTGGGGTTCATCCCGGACATGCAAGAGTGTTTCAAATTGGTAATACACCATATTAATCCACTAAAAGACAAAAAACATATTATGGTATTAATAAATGTGGAAAAACATTTGACAAAATCCAACACTGTTTCATAACCAAAAAAAATGGCAACTTTGTAATACAAGAGAACTTCTACAATCTGATAAAGAACACTTGTTAGAAATCAACACTAAATTTAACTGCGAAAGACTGAATGCTTTCCACTATTGCAACTTCTAGTCCACATTGTACTGAAGGTTCTAGCCAGGACAATTTGGCAAGTAAAATAAATAAAAGACATCCAGATTCTAAAGGAAGATTTAAAACTATCTCTATTCATTGATGATATGGTTTTCTTTATGGAAAATCATAATAAAAACACAAATAACTTGTTATAACTAATAATGGAATTCATCAAGGTGAGAGGAGATGAGATCAACAGGAAAAGTCAATTATATTTCTATATACCAGCAAAAAGCAATCTGAATGTAAATCTTAGTAAACAATTTCAATTACAACAGCATCAAAAAGAATAGAATACTTAGAATTCAATTTATCAAAGAAGTTCATGACATGTACCACTGTAAACTACATAACACTGTTGCACAAAATCAAAGAAGATCTACATAGTTATTCCATGTCGATGCATCAGACTTTATATTCTGAAATTAAATAACTCAAACTTCATTCAAACTTAAAGCTGTTGGAACTTTACATTATTCTGAGCCTTGAAGGAATGTGGCTATGCTACCTAAAGTAATAGGCATTCAGCTGCAACTTCTGCCTTTTTCTGTAAATAATTAAGACTTAAGGGCACCAGAGATAAGATCTGCTCAGATCACCACCCCTCCTCCTGGAGTACTAATCTTCCTTGGAATGTGGAGATCAACCTACAACCAACCAAATCTGTGATCTATGCCCCTGGTCTTGTATGGAAAATGTAATCCTGCTGGGACTTTTCCGTCTCTGCCTATAAAAGTGGAATCTTAACTTCTCCACTTTGGAAACACAGACCTCATTCGTTTAGAGTCAGTGTTTTTCTGGATGACCATCTTCAAACTTTGCCCTCCAGTAAACTCTATACACAGTCATAGTCTCTGAACCCATTATTTAAGGTTGACAATATATTTAAGGTAGTAACACACCCCAAAACTGATACACACATTCAAAATAATTCCTATCAACATCCAAGCTGCCTTTTTGTAGAAATGAAAAAGCTGATCCTAAATTCATATGAAATTACAAGGAATTCCGAATAGCCAGAGCCTTGAAATAGAAGAAAAGTTGAAGACTTACACTTTCTGGTGTTGGCATATAGCTGAACACATAAATCAGTGGAAGGAAATGAATGGAATTTGAAGTTCAGAAAAACATGTCTTACAGTTAGGCCCAACTGATTTGCAAGTAGAATGCCAACTCAATTCCATGCGAAAAGAGTCGTCTTTTCATCCAACAGTGCAACAGCAACTAGTATCCACTCGTAAAACAATGAAATTGAATACCTACCTCACAAATTATATGCAGACTAACTTAGAATTGACTGAATACCTAAAGCCAACAGCTAAACTAAAAACCGTTAAGGTAAAACATAGGATTAAACATCTGTTTCTTAGGATTAGGCAACTTTTTTTTTTTTATCTGTGACAACAAAAGCAAAAATGATAAAAAATAAATAAATAAGTTGGATTTCATCAAAAATTAGAAATGTTTGTGTTTCAAAGGTTACCATTAAGCAATTGAAGAGACAAGCTAAATATCGGGAGAAAATATTTACAAATTAGGTATCTAATAAGTCTAATAAGGACTATTCACCCAGAATATATAAGGAACTTATAGCTCAACAATAAAAGGAGAAATAACCCATTTATAAATGGGCTATGGACTTAAATACATACTTAACCAGAAAAGATAAACAAATAGCCAATAGATACGCGAAGAGATGCTGGACATATTTAGTCATTAAGAAAATGCAAATGAAAAGCACAATGAGATATTACCTCACCACCACTATAGGCATTTACAAGCTGTAATTTATGAGGCTGACAAGTATTGGTGAGGATGTAGAGAAATTGGAACCCTCAAACATTACTAATGGGACTGTAAAATGGTTTAGCCACTTCGAAGCACAGTTTGGAAGTCTCTCAAAATGTTAAACATATATTTACTATACATCTCAGCAATCCCATCCCTAGATATTGACACAGGCAAATTGAAAATATATGCGCACACAAAAAAATCTATATGGGAATGTACTGCAACATCACACATAATAAGCAAAAAGTGGAAATAACTTGAATCTTCACAACTGACGAACGTATAAATAAAACATGGTAGATCCACAAAATAAAACATTATTCACAAATAAGAATGAATGCAGTATTGGTATGCTGTAACGTGGGTGAACCGTGAATATATTATGCTTAAAAAAAGAAGTCAGGGCAGGGCGCGGTGGCTCACGCCTGTAATCCCAGCACTTCGGGAGGCCGAGGCAGGTGGATCACGAGGTCAGGAGATTGAGGCCATCCTGGCTAACACGGTGAAACCCCGTCTCTACTAAAAATACAAAAAATTAGCCAGGCGCGGTGGTGGGCGCCTGTAGTCCCAGCTACTCTGGAGGCTGAGGCAGGAGAATGGCGTGAACCCGGGAGGCGGAGCTTGCAGTGAGCTGAGATCGCACCACTGCACTCCAGCCTGGGCGATAGAGCGAGACTCCATCTCAAAAAAAAAAAAAAAAAAAAAAGAGAGAGAAAAAAACAGAAAGAAATTGGAAACAGGAACAAGTACTATATGATTTAATTTATACAATCAGAATAAACATATTTATAAATACAGTATGTAGATTAATGATTACTAGCTTGAGGGAAGTGGGGAATGAGGCATGACTGTTGATGGCTACTGGATATATTTGGAGGATGATGGAATATTTTAAAATTAGATGGTGCTATGTATTTATTTATATAAATAAATAATCTCAGTTCTGTTACCCGGGCTGGAGTGCAGTGGTACAATCATAGCTCTCTGCAGCCTTGAACTCCTGGCCTCAAGTGATCCTCCCACCTCAGCCTCCCAAGTCATTGGAACTGCAGGGAGGCACCACTACACTTGGCTAATTTTTTTTAATTTTTTTGTTGTAGAACTGGGAGTTTATACCACCTTTGTTGTCCAAGCTGGTCTCAAAGCTCCTGGTCTCAAGCAATTCTATGAGTCACTGGTATTACAGACATGAGCCACTCGCGTGGCCCATATCGTTTTATCAACCACCACCATCCTTCCCTGTTGTACCCTTTAAAAAGTGAATTTTATGATGTGTGAATTATATATTATATGTCAATAAAGCCTTGTTCAACTAAATTTGGCCTGAGAAAGCCTCTATATTCATATACTTGAGATCTCATGTAAGGGAAGGGCAACCTAACTTACTACGTCATAAAACCAAAAAACACTTTGGAGTATGCTTCTGTAATAGCTGAATCCCAGCCAATCACAACAGCAGTGTTTCAACCGATCACAGGTGGCCAACTCTTCAAACCGTGTTCACGTAAGGCAAACGCAGAGTTGCACCCAGCCCAACTGCTTCTGGACCTCTTCCATTTCCCGTACACCTTTCCTTTTTCTGTCCATAGCTGTTATCCGACCATGCGGCAGCCCAGTCATGTCTCTGAACCTGTTCTGGTCTTGGGGGCAGCCTGACTGACAAATCATTATTTGTGCAGTTAAACTCTGTTAATTTTAATTTGTCTACAGATTTTATTTTAATATATTTTATTTTACATGAAGTTAAAACCGCATCATTGACATGCAAAAGTGTTTATATTTTCACTTTACTTATTTGATCAGCTTATTAGATGATGTACTGATGTCTGATTTCCAATGTCCATTTAGCATATATTTATTGGTTTACAATCAGTAAAATAATCTCCTATATAATAGAAGTGTGCACATTTATCAGCAGCTATATTAAAAAATGACAGAGCATTATACCTGTGTCACCATGTCACCACTCCTGTATAGTTTCAATCAGCCACTGTTTTGAGATTTAAATCCCACAAAAGGATAAACAGGCTGATGAGGACAGGCCTGCTACCTCACAGCGCTGCACCAGCTGTCTCCAGACTCCTATTTTTGTTATGTTTAGATGACATCAATTCCACACCCAAGTTTACTAACTTTGTTTTTTGACTGCAGCAAATTTAATATTAGGCTCAAGAAAGAAGCCTTTTGGAGTGAAGGTGCATGCTTCCATCTCATGAGGATTAATGGAGCAGCTCCTGATACATATCTTGGTTATAACTTCTAGGCAGAGAGGTCTGGGCACAAACGCAATCAGACTCAGGAATGCTATTCCACAATATTCTCAGACCAATTTAGAATTAACACTTGCTCAAAAGTCAGACTGCTCACCTCAGCTGCTTGCAAAATAAAGCGAGCATACTAAAATTCTGCACAAAGAAAAGCTACGTTAAGAATCCAAAGGACCTTAAAACGCAATCCGGAACTGGGTTTAGAAGCATGTAACCTGTCACATCCTAGTATTGTTGTTTATTTCATAATGAAGTCCAGATGTTATTTTAGAATAAATATCCAAAAGATCCTTGGCTGGATGCTGCAGGATAATTCAGTATGTGCAGGAGTACACATGGGTGCTGTGAATGTAGAAAAACATGGTGATTCTGGAAATGGCACACCTATAAAATATTTTGTATGCTTTCATTGAACGGCTAGTATGTGTGCTTGAAATCTGGAATATAAAATAAGTGATACCTAGTGACTGTTCTCAAGGAGCTCAGAGTCAGGCAGAATATGGGTGTAACTATATAAGCAAAGCATAATAAGGTAAATACTATAACCAAGGGAACACAAAAAGCCGAGAAAATTATAGGCATCAACATTTAGTACTTGCTGGGTTTTCAGGGAGAGATACTGGAAAAAGAAGTATTATTGAATGTAAGTTTCAGAAACAAGCTGACAGGGAAGGGAAGGGCATTATCATGAGAGGTTAGCTAACACGAACAGATGGAAGTCAAATGGATTTGTGAAAAAAACAAGTAATAATGTATAGGATGGCTGCCCAAGAGTCACTTTTGCAACTTGAAGGCAGGCTACAAAGAACACAACATTATGCTAAGGATTATTTTATTTATTTTTGAAAGAAATTAACAGCCATCTGTATGTTTTATAATTATGGAAAATTACAAACACATAAAAAACAGAAAAATATGCTACATACTTATAACATAGCTTAAAACATTATCAACTCATGGTTAATCTTGTTTTATCAAAACAGAACAACACACACACATACATTTTATTTATATCCGAGATTATTTAGAAGCAAAGAAAAAAATTTATTCATAAATATTTTAGTGTATACCCCTACAAGATAAAAGCTCTGGGAAAGCATAAAAATTCCATTATCTCACCTAATACAATAAAAATATATTTTAATATTAATAACCACCTAATTGGTGTTTGTTTTTAAGTAATTAATTAATTAATTTATTTATTTATTTCTTGAGACAGAGTCTCTCTCTGTCACCTAGACCGGAGTGCAGTGGTGCGATCTTGGTTCACTGCAACCTCTGCCTCCCAGGTTCAAACAATTCTCTGCCTAAGCCTCCCGAGTAGCTGGGATTACAGGTGGGATTACCACCACACCGGGCTAGTTTATTTTTATATTTTTAGTACAGACGGGGTTTCACCATCTTGGCCAGGATAGCCTTGAATTCCTGACCTCATGATTCACCCGCCTCGGCCTCCCAAAGTGCTGGGATTACAGACGTGAGCCATGGTGCCTGGCCCTTTTTACCAGTTTTCAAACAAATGATTAGATTCCGTATTATCCTGACAAGGTGACCAATAAGGTCAGTTATTTGTATCTTTTATATTTTTAAAAACTAAGGGAGTCAAAAATATTTGTGTATTCAATCCACTGTGGTTATGATACTTACTGATGCTCAATTTTTTACTGTTTTTGGCCATTGAAAGCTTCTGTGGGTTTTTTCATAAGCATTTTTTACAGGAATATAAAATACATATAGAATAGGCAATATTAATTTATAGCTCACTGAATTTTCACAAACTAGACTGGTCAGATCATGGAACAGGACATTATCAGCACTCTAGAAGCTAACCTATGATAATTGCTAAATATGGAACTGTAGGGAGGGTGGCTGGGAATAAGACTTCTGGCCATTTCTCTGAACATTTTTTTTTTTTTTTGAGCTGAAGTCTTACTCTGTCACTCAGGCTGGAGTGCAGTGGTGTGATCTCGGCTTACTGCAGCCTCTGCCTCCTGGGTTCAAGTGATTCTCCTGCCTCAGCCTCCCAAGTAGTGGGGATTTCGGGCACCCACCATCATGCCCAGCTAAATTTTGTATTTTTAGTAGAGACAGCTATTCACCATGTTGGCCAGGTTGGTCTCGAACTCCTGACCTCAAGTGGTCTGCCTGCCTTGGCCTCCCAAAGCGCTGAGATTACAGGCGTGAGCCACCACGCCCAGTCAACAATTTCTATTCATTACAGAGGTGGGTGTCTTAGTCCATTTTATGTTTCTGTAACAGAATAGCATAGACTAGGTGATTTAAAATGGACAGGAAATGTATTTGGCTCATATTTCTGGAGGCTAGGAAGTCCAAGAGCCCAGAACTGGCATCTGGTAAGGGTCTTTGAGCTGCGTCATCCCAAGGCAGAAGTGGTAGAAGGTGGAAGGGCAAGACAGTGTGCAAGCAAGAGACCAGAGACGCCCAAACTCTCTTTCATAACAAGCCCACTCTCACAATAACACTCATCGCCCTCATGACCTAGTCTTCTCTTATTAGCCTCCACTTCCTCTCACTGTTGCCCTGGGGATTAAGTTTCCAACACACCATCTTTAGGGGACACATTCAAACCATAGCAGGAGGTAAAGAAATAGTCGCTTGTGAACAACTTGGTTAAAACTCACATGGTAGCATTGAAAGTCCAGGGTCTTCCTTCCATCAGAACAATCTGATATTGGAATGTGTCTACAGATTCCTAAAGGAGTTCTAGGACTTGGAACAATGTTTGCAGATGATGAGCAATTATTTAAGGAGGAAATTCTTTCCTAAATTGTAGGTTACAAGAAGAGCTCTCCTTCTGCAACCTAACCTTGACAAAACTTTAGCCCTGATAATTGAGTTGTAGCTTTGTATTACAATCCAATTGTGGTTTGCAAGTCTTACGTGTTTCAGGGAATGAGTTGAGCCTACATGAACATAGTCTGCTTAAGGAGTTTGCAAACAGGAACATAAGTTGTGATAAAAAGTGGAAAATTAATTTTTATTAAATACTATTATGTCAGGGATAGCCTTTGGTTCTTTATGTAAGCATCACAACCAAGCTTTACCAGAATTGCTTAGGCAAGTGTAAATAGAAAAGCTGATATTTTGAAAACAAACATGAAGTGACTAATTCAAGGGCAAAAAATTGGCAAGTGATTGACCTTGGAACCGAAATCCTTTCTACCATACCACACATTTCTGTTAGAATACACCAGTGTTCCTCTTCACCTCAGGCTAAATGGGGAAAGGCTACATTAACAGACTCTTAAAACTGACTGGAAACTTACCAGCAACTGTTCTGATATCTTACTGAAAAAAATCAGTAGCTGATCACAAGAGTCAATTCTATTAAATTGATAATCATATACCCTCTCTCAAGTGATCAATTCTTGTCTCTATCTAGATGTAATAACTGAAGATTTGGGAAAAGTCTAAGACAGATTCTGCACAAGGCTTTGTCAATGCAAGGCCTTGTACTCTGCTATCAATATCCTACAAGCTGATCACGCCAAGGAGCTGTGGGCTCATACCTTTATAACTGATGTCACCCAGAAAGGTGATGTTCTCTTGTGGCATGAAACATTAACCTACTGGAAAGATGATTCTCCCAGGGTTATTTGGCAAAAGACAGAGTCACCGGAAGCATGTTCTCTTGGATAATGTGGTTTTGAATTTTTATTTTACCACCTGGAATGTCATTAAGGCTACACAGGAAAATGAAAATAAGTAACGATTCCTATTTATTTTTGTTGTGAAGCTCATATTACTCCCCATCGTCTGCAATATCCAAGGATAAGTCCATCAGAATGCATACATTAGTGGTTGAAATAACCAACAGAGAAGGGAGACATGCATATTAGGTAAGCCAAAGGTGACTGTGGTGCCATATTATCTGTGACATTGGTTTGTGACTGCATTTTGCATCCCACAGTGGTTTTGCCAATAATGTTTTTCACGGCAGTAAAGCACTGTTTTGTTGAAGATGTCATCATAGATGATACTTTGATTGTTACCAATAACATATCGCTTTTAATAATTAAGCCTGAGAGATTTGTCAGAAACAAAAATTTGAACTGCATGTTCTGTTTCATCAGGCTGATTCATACGTTCTTATTTAGCAAGATCAAAATGCCACGGTGAAGGCCTTTGAAGCAGGTGATGGAAACAGAGCTTTCCTCTCAGTGTCAACGTTTGAGAAGAATCTCACCCCGAACACACAGCAGCCTGAATGCAGCCCAGGCAGGCAGCCCACGGTCTACAAAGAACGGCTGCTGCTGCGTCTCACGTTCTCCAGGGACGGCAGCTAATACCTCGGGTAGTCCTTCTCTTCTATTTTAATTTGGTAACTGAAAATCAATTCATCCACCAGGAAATGGAATGGATGGAACATTATCGTTTAGATACAAATGATCTTCTTGTTTTCATCCTTTAAAGAGAACCGCTGTCATCATTGTACATCCTTGCAGAGTGTGTTCAAAGTGAGACATAGTACCAGATAATCTAGGAAATTTGTCCTTGGATTATCATATGTTTAACAGAAAGTGCAGCAGTACAAAATAGTTCCACTTGCTTTGATTGCATGACACAGAGCTTGACAACTTTATTTTTCACGTATTCCTGTAAGAAACCTAGCATTTGGGCAGTTGAAAAGAAAAATAATAAACTCTCCAACCTTTATCTCTTCCCTGGTGCCATGTAAATGTTCAAACAAACTGAAAAGTGAAAATAAATTATCTTCTTCCTTCACTATCAAAACTTATTCCCAGGAAAGATTTGTAGGTTGATAGAGAGGTACAAGTGACTGATAATTATATATTACATCTTCTGGATTTGCCTTCCTTTGGATAGGTGACATAACTATATACATATATGTGTATATATATGAGTGTGTGTGTATATATATATATGTGTATCTCCTAAATAGTTTTGGGTAACGCCTGTACAGTTAAGGATGTATGTTAATAAGTGACTGCCTGTTTCGCCCACTTAAACATAAAAGGTCCATTCACATTCCTAACATCTTGGTATTGGTCTGTACAGATGACTTCTCCAAATGCTCTCAACTTTCTGCATTGAATTAATCATTCCTTTTTCACCTTGGGTTAACTCTAGGAAAATACAGATCACCCTCTATTGATCTATGTGCACTCAATCATATGTTGTCTTTCGTATGCCTTCAGGGTCTGAGGGAGACTTGTAGATAATACAATCTAGAGACGGTCAGATTTTCAACTGATGCTATTTATGTTCTCTCTGGTATATAAAAGTACTTCGCAGAGGCCGGGCGCGGTGGCTCACGCCTGTAATCCCAGCACTTTGGGAGGCCGAGGCGGGCGGATCACGAGGTCAGGAGATCGAGACCATCCTGGCTAACATGGTGAAACCCCGTATTTACTAAAAATACAAAAAAATTAGCCCGGCGCGGTGGGGGGCGCCTGTAGTCCCAGCTACTCGGGAGGTTGAGGCAGGAGAATGGCGGGAACCCGGGAGGCGGAGCTTGCAGTGAGCTGAGATCCGGCCACTGCACTCCAGCCTGGGGGACAGAGCTAGACTCCACCTCAAAAAAAACAAAACAAAACAAAAAAAAAAAACTTGGCGGCAATTTTAATTCTACAAAATGTTAGCTCCTAGTGTGTCACGGATTTTGGTCACTTGGTAAAATAATCATATTGAATAATTATGTCAAATCAAAACACAGATATTTGGTTCTGGTCTTATTGTTTTAGTTGTTTCTGTCATTCCGAAATTAGTGATTGAGGTTGACTTACTAGTATCCATCTAACAAGCCTCAGATTTAAACCATCTAAATTTATGCAATTGTAAGACAGCCTCTGTAGAAGAGAGTTGTTTCCTTTGCCATGTAATGGGGATGACATATTTTAATATTGGAGACATAGAGAAAGGCGTCCACCCTCACCTTACTTCTTACTCTGTTTTACTCAAATGACTTTAGAAAGTCTTGCATCATTTTGAAATTGAAACAATAATTGGCCCTTTGCACCTGTGACGCCTCTTTTTAAAATGCATTTTCCTCCTTTGCATGACCAGATTTTTTCTTTGTCCTTCTGGTCTCAGCTAAAATATCATTCTCTCCCCTAATATAGTCACTTTTCTTTTTATTTTTGCTTTAAAATTTCTTTGTGTCAACATATTTCTATCTGAATTTATCTTGTTGTATTTGTTTTGTTGTGGTCTTGTCTGTTTAGCCCCGTTAGAATGTGAACTCTAGAAGAACAGGTTCCTGTCTGCTCGATGCTGTTCGCACAGGTGTAGATAAGTGTGGGCACATAGTTGGTGCCCAATAAATATGGAGGGATATGGGGCTTCTATTAGCTTTATCTTCATAGATTTTTAAAAATTAATAGGCTTTTTTTAGAGGATTTTTAGGTTTACAGAAAAATCTGGCAACAAGTACAGTTTCCATATACTCTTTCTTCCCTGTCCTCACAGTCGCTGTTGTGAACATTTGCATTGATGTGGCACATGTTTGCAATTGGTGAACCAGTACTCTTCAGTTACTTTTAACTAAAGTCCATAGTTCACTTTAGAGTTGCCTCTTGGGTTGTAGGTTCTATAGGTTCTGCAAAATGCATAGTGTCAGCCTCCACCATGGTAGTCTCTTACAGGTTAGTTTCATTGCCTTTCAGAGTCCCTGCACTTGGTCTAGTGGTCTCTCCTTCTCCCCATCCCTAGCACCCACTGATGTTCTCACTGTCTCCATAGTCTTATGTTTTCCAGAATGTCATATAGTTGGAATCATACAGTAAGTGCCTTTTCACAGGGCTTCTGTCAGTTCACAAAGTGCATGTAAATGTCTTTTCTCTGACTTGAAAACACTAAATAATTTCTTTTTATCATTGAATAATATTCCATTTATGGATAAACCACAGGTTGCTGAGCTCTTCACCTATGGAAGGGCATTGCAACTGGTTTTTATTAATAATTATTTAATCGTTATTTTGTTCATAATTTTGAAAAGTATGAACAAAGCTGCTATAAACAGTTTGTGCAGGTTCTTGAGTGGATATAAATTTTCATTTATGTAAATACTTTAGAGTATGATTATAACTCCTGACTTCAGGTGATCCACCTGTCTCAGCCTCCCAAAGTGCTGGTATTACAGGCGTGAGCCACTGTGACCGGCTTCCCATTGCTTTTTAAATTTGCAATTCTCTAATGACATATAATATTTTGTATGTTTTCATACTCTTATAAACCATCTGTGTATCTTCTATGGTAAAGTATCTGTTCAAATTATTGGTCTGCCTTTTAATTGTTTGTTTTTTGTTATTGTTTTTACTGTTTGGTTTTCAGAGTTATTTATATATTTTGGGTACAATGCCTCTATTATTTATGTGTTTCCCTAATATTCTCTCACAGTCTATGGCTTATCATTTTACTCCCTTAACAGTGACTTTTAAAGCACAGAAGTTTTTTTTTTTAATTTTAATGAAGTCGAAGTTAGTGCTGTTTCTTTCACAGATTGTGCTTTTGGTGTTGTATTTAAAAACTCACTGCCAAACAAAATGTCATTTAGGCTTTTTTCCTATTTTATCTTCTAGGAGTTTTTAGTTTTACATTTTGTCTAGATTTATTTACTTTGCATGTGGATGTTCACTTGTTTTAGTACCATTTGTTGAAGGACTAGTGTTTCTCCATTGAATTCTCACTGTTCCTTTGTCAAAGATCAGTTGATTACGTGGATATTTACGTGGAAATATTTCCAGGCTCTGTTCTGTTCTCTATTTATCTCTGTCCTTTTCTTCATTAAAACTACTCTGTCTTGGGCCGGGTGCGGTGGCTCAAGCCTGTAATCCCAGCACTTTGGGATGCCGAGACGGGCGGATCACGAGGTCAGGAAATCGAGACCATCCTGGCTAACCCGGTGAAACCCTGTCTCTACTAAAAAAATACAAAAAACTAGCCGGGCGAGGTGGCCGGTGCCTGTAGTCCCAGCTACTCGGGAGGCTGAGGCAGGAGAATGGCGTGAACCCGGGAGGCGGAGCTTGCAGTGAGCTGAGATCCGGCCACTGCACTCCAGCCCGGGAGACAGTGTGAGACTCCGTCTCAAAAAAACAAACAACAACAAAAAAACACTACTCTGCCTTGATTACTGAGGCTTTATGCTAAGACTTAAAGTCGGGTAGTATCCGTTCTCTCACTTTATTTTTCTCTTTTAATATTCGTTGGTTATTCTGCGTCTGTTGTCTCTCCATGTAAACTGCAGAGTCTATGTGTAAATCTTCACAAAGTGATGAATTTTTTTATTGGGATTCCAAAGAATGTATCTGAGGCTGGGCAGAATTAATAATTTAAAAATATTGAGTTTTCCCAACCATAAACATGGAATATTTTTCCATTATTTGCGGAATCTTTGATTTTTAAATTTTCCCCACATAGATCTTGTTCACAATTTGTTAAATTTATACAAAAATTTAACCAATGTTTTTAGGGTTTCATTTTCAATGTTGATGGTTAAGAATTTATCAATTGTATTAATCTATCCAAATAATCAACTTTTAGTTTTGCTGATTTTCTCCATTATTTTCATCTTTATTGATTTCTGCTCCAATTTTGGTTATTCCTTTCTTATCCATACATTGAATTTAATTTGCTCTTCTTTCTTTAGTTTCCTTAGATGGAGGCTGCTGTGGTTTGAATGTGTCCTCCCAAAAAGCATGTGTTGAAAACAATCCGCATTGCAATGGTGTTGGGGGGGGTGGCCCTAATTGGGGTGTGTAGTGTTAACTTGGGTTATGATGGGTCTGAGACTGAAAGCTCAATCTCTCATCCTCTGCCTCTTGCTTTTGCTCAATCTCTGGCTTTCTGCCACGGAGCAACATAGCAAAAAGGGCCTTGTCAGATGCTGGCACCTTGAAATTAGCTTCCCAGCCTTCAGAGTTGTTAGAAATAAATTCCTTTTCTCTGTAAGTTACCCAGTCTCTGATACCTTGTTACAGAAGCACACAATAAATGGAGACAGAAAGCTGGTACTGAGAGTAGTGTTATTGCCATAACAAATACCCGACAATGAGGAAGCAGCTTTGGAACTGGGTCATGAGTCAAGCCTGAAATGATTTTGAAGTGAATGCTAGAAAAAAACCTGTTTTTCCATGATCTGAGCATTAAGGGTATTTGAAGGCTCAGAAGAAGGGAACAGTTGTAGGGAAAGTTGGAAACTTCTTAGATATTACGTAGGTTGCTATGATCAGAATCTGCATTGAAATATGGATGGTAAAGGCAATTCTGATAATGTCTCAGTCAGAAATGAGGAGCAAGGTATTGGAAACTGGACTAAAGGTCATTCTTGCTATATAGTGGCAAAGAACTTAGCTGAATTATGTCCATGCTTTAGGGCTCTATAGAAGGCAGAATTTGAAAGCAATGAACTAGGATATCTGGTGGAAGGAATATCTAAGCAGCAAGCATTTCAGGTGTTGTGTGGCTTCTTTTAATGAAATGAAGCAAAACCCAAGACATAAAAGATAACGTAAAGATGAAATTTATAATTAAAAGAGAAGCAGAACAGAAAGATTATGAAAACTCTCAGCCTGGCCATGTAAAAGTATAAAATGGTGTGTTTAGAAGAGAATACTGAGGGTATAGCCAAGAGACCATTTACTAGAGATTTGGGTGGGAAAAAGGAAACTAGATTATATTCGTCAAGACACTGGAAGAATGATCCTGAATGCATTTCAGAGATTTTCCAGGCAAACTAGAACCTTAAGGCAAGGTTTCCAGAAAAGTGCCACTGGACTCCAACGTTTGCTTTCCTGCACCACCCCCAAATGTCTGCTTCCTGTATTCCGATGTGGTGCTCCTTGGGTCTGTCAGCTGTGGATCAAACCAGCCCAAGTGTGCCTTAGGCCAACACTCAAGAAGGTACAAACTGAAGCTTGGCAGCATCCAGTTAATGCTAATTCTGCAGGTTCAAAGAATGCAGAGTCTGTGGCGTCATGACTTCTTGCACTTAGATTTCAAAGGATGTTGCAGACTGCCCTGGGGCCCAGCAACGTGTCAGGCGGCAGATCAACTCCAGAGAGTCCCAATCAGGGTAATGCTTAGTGAAGCTATGGGAATAGGACCACTTGCCAATTGCAGAGCTGCAGAACCACTAGCATGTAACTTCAACCTGAGAGAGCTGCAGCATGAGAGTCTAACCCAGGAGAGCTGATGTATGGGCTGAACCCAGCAAATCCATATGGAAGGGCTGCCTGAGGCCTTTGGGATCCATTATTGTCCCACTATGCCTAGAAGGCAGAACATGGAGTCAAGGAAGATAACTTTGGAGGTTTAAGATTTAATGTTGTTTTCCCTATTGGATTTCGGGCTTACTTGGGCCTGTTACTCCTTTCTTTTTCCTGTTTCCTCCTTTTGGAATAGTGATATTTATCCTATGCCTGTCCCACCATTGTATTGTGGAAGCACATAACTGGATTTATTCTCACAGGTTCACAGCTGGAGGAGAATTTGCCTCAAAATAAATTGTACTGTGAGTCTCGCCAATATCTGACTTAGATGAGACTTTGGACTTTTGAGGTGGTGTTGGAACAAGTTAACACTTTGGGGCTTTTGAAATGGAATGAATGTATTCTGCAAGTGAGAATATAATTTAGGGGGCCCAGGCGTGGGATGCTATGATTTAAATGAGTCCCCCAAAACGCACATGTCGCAAACTTAATCCTCAATGCAATACTGTTGGGAGGTGGGGCCTAATGGGAGATATTTAAGCCATGAGGCTCCACCCTCACAAATGGATTAATGCTGATTATAACAGGGCTTGCAACTTTCAGTTGTATCTTCTGCTCTCTTATTCTCCCTCTCCCTCTTGCCTTCTGTCATGGGATGATGCTGTAAGAAAGCCCTCACCAGATGCCTGCACCTTGATATTAAACTTTTCCACCCTCAAAACTGATAAATTAGTTTCTTTTTTAAAAATAAATTATGTAGTCTATGGTATTCTGTTAAAGCAGTACAAAATAGACTACAATAGAAGCTTAGACAACTTAGTTTATTTTTTTCTCTTCTCTTCTAATGTATGCAGCCAGTGCTATAAGTTTCCCTCTAAGTGCTGCTTTGGCTGTATCCCCACAAATTTGATAAGTTGTATTTTCATTTTCACTTAGTTTAAAACACTTTTACATTATTTTTGAGACATCTTTAACATATGGATTTTTTTCAGAAGTGTACTGTTTAATAACCAAATAATTTAGATTGTCCAGCTATCACTCTGTTATTGATTCCTGCTTTAATTCCATTGTGCTCTGAGAGCCTACTTTGTATGATGTCTATTCTTTTAAATATGTTAACTTGTGTTTCCTGGCCCAGAATGTGATCTCTACTGGTGAATGCTCCCATCAGAGGAATGTGCTTTCTATAACTGTTAGGTGAAGTGATTAGTCAGACCCTGATGACTGACTGTGCTTTCAGTTCAGTTACATCCTTACAACTTTTTTGTTTGTTGGATATGTTCATTACTGATAGAAGGGTGTTAAAGCTTCCAACTATAATAGTAGTATCTATTTCTTCTACCATTTCTCTCTGTTTTTGCCTCATGCATTTCTATACTGTTTTAGGGCACATACACATTAGGGTTTTTATGTCTTCTTGGAAAATTGACCCCTTTACCATTATGTGATGCCTCTCTTTATCTCTGATAACTTCCCTTGCTCTGAATTTTTCTATCCGAAGTCAATACAGCTGCTCTCACTTTCTTTTGATTTGTATTAGCATGGTACATGTCTCTTCATCCTTTTACTTTCAGTAAATCTGTGTCTTTGTAAAGTGAGTTTCTTGTTGACAATATGTACTTGGGTCTTATTATTTGTATCCACTCTGAAAGTTTCTATGTTGTAACTGGTGTACTTAAACCATGCATATTAAAAAATTATTGACATATTTGGTTTAATATCCTCCATATTTGCAAGAGTCTATTCTTGTCTTTTTTCTTTTTTTTTAAATTGTACTTCCAGTGATTTCATGCCTTTTCTAGTTTTAGTTGAGCACTTCCTACGATTCTGTTTTCTCTATTCTGTTGGCATATCAATTTGTTAAAAACTTTTTTTAAAAAAAAGTGGTTGTTCTAGAGTTTTCTTTCTTATTTATTTATTTATTTCGAGAAAGAGTCTCATTCTCTCTCCCATGCTGGAGTCCAGTGGTGCAATCTCGGCTCACTGCAACCTCTGCCTCCCAGGTTCAAGCAATTCTCCTGCCTCAGCCTCTCGAGTAGTGAGGACTACAGGTGTGTGCCACCACACTCAGCTAATTTTTTTGTATTTTTAGTAGAGACAGGGTTTCACCATGTTTGTCAGGCTGGTCTTGAGCTCCTGACCTCAAATGATCCACCAGCCTTGGCCTCCTGAAGTGCTGGGATTACAGGCATGAGCCACTGTGCCTGGCCCTCTAGAGTTTTCAATATACATTTATAATTAATCCAAGTCCACTTTTAATAATACTATGGTGCTTCATGTTTAGTGCAAGTACCCTATAACAGAGTATTTTCAATTTCTCCCTCCCGCCTCTTATAACATTTTTGTCATTAATGTCACTTACCCATAAGCTATAATCATCGAATACATTGTTGTGATAATGATTTTGAACAAATTATTCTCTGTTCAATCAGTAAGAATAAGAAAAATGAAATGTCTCATTTTACCTTCATTTATTTATTCCTTCTAAAATGTTCTTCCTTTCTTTATATAGATCTGAGCTTCTGACCTATATCATTTCCTTCTCTCTATTAAGCTATTTTAACATTTCTTGCAGGGTAGTTCTACTGGTGATATACTGCCTCATTTTTTTTTTTTTTTCTTTTTCAGAGAGTCTTTCTTTCTCTTTCACTTATATGTTGTAATTTCACTGGATACAGAATTCTAGGCTGATGCTTTAATTTTTTTTC
This sequence comes from Macaca fascicularis, assembly GCF_037993035.2. Taxonomy (NCBI): domain Eukaryota; kingdom Metazoa; phylum Chordata; class Mammalia; order Primates; family Cercopithecidae; genus Macaca; species Macaca fascicularis. Next base: position 6,199,937 of record NC_088378.1, read on the forward strand.
TTTCAACTCACTTCAAATATTTCCCTCAATCTCTTTTTCTTGAATGGTTTCTGTAGAGAAGTTCCATGTAATTCTGATTTTTGTTCCTCCATAAGTATGGTGGGGTTTTTTTTCTGTCCTGTTTCAAGATTTTATCTTTATAGAAAGTTTCTGCAGTTTGAATATAACGTGACTAGGTATAGATTTTTGGTATTCATCCTATTTAGTGTTCTGTGAGCACCCTGGATGTGTTGCTTGGTGTCTATCATCAACTTTCCAAAATGCTTCACCACTAGTTCTTCAAATATTTATTATTTTCCTTTCATTCTTCCGCTTCTTGTATTCCTGTTATGTGTATTTTATGCCTTCTATAAATTGCCCACAGTTTTGGGGTATTCTGTTCCATATCTTTCATTCTTTTATTTTTGCATTTCAGTTTGGGAAGTTTCTATTGACATATCTTCAAGGTCACTGATTCTTTTCTTGGCCATGTCCAGTCTACTGACGTGGCCATCCAAGGCATTCTCCACGTGTTTTACAGTGTTTTTGATTTCTAACATTTCCTTTTGATTCTTTTCATTTATATTATCCATATGTTTGTGCATGTTGTTAACTTTTCCATTAGAGTTGACAGCGTATTAATCATAGTTATTTTGAATTTCTGGTCTGATCATTCCAAAATCTCTGCCATATCTGAGCCGGCTCTGATTCTTGGCTTGCATTTTTTGACTTTTTTTTGCCTTTTGGATGCCCTGTGACTTTTTTTGTTGCAAGACAGGAATGATGCACTGGGTAAAAGGAATTAAAGGAGATAGGCTTTGAGTGTGAGATTTAGGTTTTTGTGGCTAGGAGTCAGGCTATGTTTACTGTTTGCTGTAACTGTGGTATGAGAAGTTAAACGTTTCCTCTATAGTCTCTGTTTTTGCCTCTCTGATTTTCACTGAGTGTCCTTAGAGACTATGAAATAGGGTCTAAGTCAAACACTTCTTTAACTACAATTGTTTATTACTATGCTATTGATGTAGAGGAGTCCTGTTGATTTGGAGGTGAGCTGTTGGGAGAAGGGAAGCTGTTGGGAGAAGGGAAGCTGTTGGGAGAAGGGAAGCTGTTGGGAGAAGGGAAGCGTCTATACTCCTAAGATTAAGTTCTAGTCTTTTAAAAATGTGACATATGTAAGGTGTACAACATGACGTTTTAGCCTACATACACACAGTGATATGATGCCTACAAGTAAGCAAATTATCATACCCCTCACCTTTCATAATTACCTTGTTTCAGTCTTTTAATGAGCCTGATTGGGTGTTTCCTTTCCCTCAGACTGGTTAGGTTTTAGAAGAAACCCCAGTGGGTTAGGCAATAGCACACTAATTGTCCTTGAGGGCAAGTCTCCAAGGAGAACAGAGAGCTCTGGGCTTATTTCAAAATAGTTCCTTTTCTTCTGCTCCAGCAGGAACTACCAGGGACTTTTTCTCAGATCTGCTCCCAGAAAACCTGGGAGGCTTCCGGAAGTCAAACTCAGGAAAGCATGCCCAACTCACCCCCAACCCACCCCCAAAACTGGGATTTTTAACTTTCAAGCTACTTCACATGGAGCCTTCAGCAATTTACTGATTACCATTTAAGGCATCCCTACTTTAAACTTTGAAGTGGTTTCAGCTGTGGGCTTCTGTGCAGGTGAGCTGTGATTTTCTTTTTTTTTTTTTTCATTGTTTTATTTATTTCTTTTTTCTTTTATTTATTTATTTATTTTTTATTATTATTATACTTTAAGTTCTAGGGTACATGTGCATAACGTGCAGGTTTGTTACATATGTATACTTGTGTCATGTTGCTGTGCTGCACCCATCAACTCGTCAGCACCCATCAACTCGTCATTTACATCAGGTATAACTCCCAATGCAATCCCTCCTCCCTCCCCCTTCCCCATGATAGGCCCCGGTGTGTGATGTTCCCCTTTCCGAGTCCAAGTGATCTCATTGTTCAGTTCCCACCTATGAGTGAGAACATGCGGTGTTTGGTTTTCTGTTCTTGTGATAGTTTGCTAAGAATGATGGTTTCCAGCTGCATCCATGTCCCTACAAAGGACACAAACTCATCCTTTTTTTATGGCTGCATAGTATTCCATGGTGTATATGTGCCACATTTTTTTTTTTTTTTTTTTTTTTTTTTGAGATGGAGTCTCGCTCTGTCGCCCAGGCTGGAGTGCAGTGGCCGGATCTCAGCTCACTGCAAGCTCCGCCTCCTGTGTTTACGCCATTCTCCTGCCTCAGCCTCCCGAGTAGCTGGGACTACAGGTGCCCGCCACCTCGCCCGGCTAGTTTTTTGTATTTTTTAGTAGAGACGGGGTTTCACCGTGTTAGCCAGGGTGGTCTCGATCTCCTGAACTCGTGATCCGCCCATCTTGGCCTCCCAAAGTGCTGGGATTACAGGCTTGAGCCACCGTGCCCGGCCGATGTGCCACATTTTCTTAATCCAGTCTGTCACTGATGGACATTTGGGTTGATTCCAAGTCTTTGCTATTGTGAATAGTGCCGCAATAAATATACGTGTGCATGTGTCTTTATAGCAGCATGATTTATAATCCTTTGGGTATATACCCAGTAATGGGATGGCTGGGTCATATGGTACATCTAGTTCTAGATCCTTGAGGAATCGCCATACTGTTTCCCATAATGGTTGAACTAGTTTACAATCCCACCAACAGTGTAAAAGTGTTCCTATTTCTCCACATCCTCTCCAGCACCTGTTGTTTCCTGACTTTTTAATGATCGCCATTCTAACTGGTGTGAGATGGTATCTCATTGTGGTTTTGATTTGCATTTCTCTGATGGCCAGTGATGATGAGCATTTTTTCATGTGTCTGTTGGCTGTATGAATGTCTTCTTTTGAGAAATGTCTGTTCATATCCTTTGCCCACTTTTTGATGGGGTTGTTTGTTTTTTTCTTGTAAATTTGTTTGAGTTCTTTGTAGGTTCTGGATATTAGCCCTTTGTCAGATGAGTAGATTGCAAAAATTTTCTCCCATTCTGTAGGTTGCCTGTTCACTCTGATGGTATTTTCTGTGTCCACCTGTCTGCCTCTCCAGTTTTTCAGGAAGCAGTTTGCCCTGTGACCTCCATTCTCTCATGGATCTAAGAAGAGTTGTTGATTTTCAGTTTGTTCAGCTTTGTTTTTGTTGTAAGGATGGGAGTGATGACTTCCAAATCCTATAACATATCAGACTGGAAACCACTTTGCATGGATTTTTGTGGGAATTACTTAAGCACTGCATGTAATTGCTTTCTTTGTACTTCATTACTGTGGGTGCAGCAGTAGGATCAAGGTGAGTAATGATGTGTCCTCTATGTATGGAGCTAAGGCCATACCACACATTCTCCTTTGACATGTGTAATTTGTGCTGACAATCATACAGATCTGGAAACATTGTTTAATTTTAAATATTTCTAAATTTATGAATAAAACCTTAGATAATATTTATACATATGTTTATAAATAAGCTATATTCATACATATTCATATTCCTTCATATTGTATATTGATTTTCATATATATTTTATATTATATGTTTTTGCATTTTGTTCATATATATTTAATTCATATATATTTCAATAATTATCACCTTCTATAAGGGGAAAAGGAATTATGACAGCTGTAAGTTAGTAAACCTATTAAATATACCTGTTGAAGGAAACAAGTCTAAAGCCATGTTCCATTCCATCCCAACATCTCTGCAAGTCAATGACAGTTTCATAGACTTGGCCTATCTTGATGGGTAAGAGCACATACTTTGGATTCAGACACACATGAGAGCAAGTTTCACATCTAACACTTGTTAGCCACAGTCCATTGTTTATTCAATAGCCATATGAATAGCACCTAACATGCCTGGTTCATTATTAGGTGAGCAAATGCATATGGGTGGCCAGAAGCCTAAGGCACTCATGTTATTATCACTGATAACATCATCAGTGACATTACAGTCATTGCCCTTTGTATTATTTTTACTGCTCCTTATACGTTCTGTCACTTTCTGCTCAGCTTTAAAGAAATTAAAAGCACAATTGAGCACATAATCTGGGTGTGCTATCCAGAAGCTACTGGCATCAACTCTCCTGTTGCCTGATAACTTTAAGATGAATATCTCCATTCCTGAACTTTCTTCTAAACTCTAGAGTAACAGTCTCATCTCTCAATTCTTCTTCTCCATCTGGGAAAGGAGGGAGCTCAAACTCATAGCCCATCTTTCCCCAGACATCATTTTTTGCAAAATCAAATGAGCAAAGATTGAAACATATAATGAAAGTTGATAAAGGTATACTGTGTTAGTACTTTTATATACTGCTCAAGAGAGTTCATGTTTATTCATGAAACCATTTGGTTATATGTATCAAAATCATTTTGGTATTCTTAATATTTATACCAATATTTCTACTGCTGGGAATCTAGCCTAGGAAAACATTCAGAAATGTGGACAAATATTAACGTAAGATTGCATTAATTATGCCTCCATTTATAACTGGGAAAATTAGGAAGAATCTGAAGGTCTGATTATTGAGTAATGATTTTATATATATATATATATATATAGACACACATATATACACATACACTATGGGGGATGCTAGCTATTCAGTATCAAGTGAAAAATTAGAAACCACAATCCATCTACAATAATCTGTGAAAGTAAACATGTATGTATGCATGCACACACAACATACTCACAGGAGAAAATTGAAGAATCCTAAATTAGTCACTATGTTATGGCTGGAAATTGAGATATTGTAAATTGTCATTTTCCCCTTGATACACATCTCCAATTCTACATTTTATAATTCTGATAAAAATAAATACTAAAATACTATAGAAAAAAGAGTAGGCTCACAGTTTGGAAATGTTGGGTTTTATAAAGTCTGTCTTCTTTATTATTAATTTTGTTCAAACTTGAACTGCTGTAGATTCATGTGGTGTTCTCTGATTTGTCTGTGGTTGATTTTTAGGGTTGTTACTTGAATACTTAATGTATTAAATGTTATTTAATGTAGTAACTGATTAAATAATACAGGCAGAATAGTACACATCACAGCTCACTTTATTCTAGAGACGGAAGTGAAAAATGGTCTGAGAAAATGAATGGCATTAGAAGATGGTACAGGCTGGGCTCCTAGAACGGCCATGCCCGGTCCTCCAGCCGCTTGCTCTTTGGAGCTCTGAGGCCATATTTCTAGAGTGCGTGGAGACGCCATTTCCCCCTCATTCTGCGGAGGCGCCTGCAGCATTTCCTACAGCTGCTTTTATAAAGGCCGGAGGGAACAGAGCCGGATGCTTTGGCAGTAAGCAGGATGGGGGAAGAGATCGCTGCTGCACGAGCCCCATGTCCGGGGGCTCATGGACAGACAGAAAAGCAAACTAGAGAAGCCAGACCTGCCTTTCATTTGTATTGTTCTCATTGCGAGGCCACATTCTCCCAGCAAGTTAAACATATTGTTATTTTTCTTTTACCCACAAAGGAAGGAGGCTCAGAGAACTTGTGTAGCCTTGTTAACTTTATGTGGCTGGGAGTTGGCAAGGCTGGGATGTGGACCCCAGATGTGTAGCTGACAGCTCAGGTTCTTGTCGTTGTTCCCTGCTGCGCTGTTGGAGTAACTTAGGGCTATTGTCCCCTACTCATACCACTCTCAGGGGAGTGACCCTATGCAGGCACTCGGGAGATGGGGGCGGGGCGATTCCAGGAGATTCAGATGGTCTGTGTGATGGTTAATACTGAATGTCAACTTGACTGGGTGAAGGATACAAAGTATTGATCCTGTGGGTGTCTGTCAGCGTGCTGCCAAAGGAGACTAACATTTGAGTCAGTGGGCTGGGAAAGGCAGACACACCCTTAATCTGTGTGGGCACCATCTAATCAGCTGCCAGCTCGGCTAGGATATAAGCAGGCAGAAAAATGTTAAAAGAAGACTGGCCTACACGTCCCGCCTACATCTTTCTCCCCGGCTGGAGGCTTCCTGCCCTCGAACTTCGGACTCCAGGTTCTTCAGTTTTGGGACTCAGACTGGCTCTCCTTGCTCCTCAGCCTGCAGACCGCCTATTGTGGGACTTTGTGATGGTGTGAGTTAATACTTAATAAATTCCCCTTTATATACATATATATGTAATACATATATACTCACATATATGCAATACATATATACACACATATATGTATATCTAAATGTATATGTATGCATATATGTATATATGTATATACATACACATACATACATGCACATATACATATATGTATAAATACATACATATATATGTATAAAGATATACATATTTATATCTGTAGAAATACATATTTATATATGTGTATACACACATTTATATATGTGTGTACATATATACATTACATACATATAGTATATTTATATATGCACGCATACATATATACATATATGCATATATGTATATATGTGTGTATATATATTCCATTAGTTCTGTCCCTCTAGAGAACCCTAACTAATACAGTCTGGAAGGGAGAGAATTAGTAAGGTCTGTGGATCAGTCCTCTTTCTCCAGTACCACAAGACCTCAGCTTCTTGCAGTTGTGATATTCTGATAACTGGTCACCTCCCTTCTCTGTAATAAACTGTATGCATTGCTGTTGGAATACAGCACTAAGTGTGTATGGACCTTGCACCAACAACACTGGTGGCTGAGGGAGTAAGATCCTAATCCTACCTGGCATTCAAATCTCTTCAAATTTGGCCTCAAACTACAGTTACAATTCTTAGTCACACATATTCTCCTGCATGTACCCTCAGAAATGGTCCAATGACATGGACATCACCTTCTTCCCAGACTTACCTGTTCTCTCACCTCCAGGGACTCACTCAAGGTCTTCCCTCTTCCTGGAACACAGTCTCCACATCTCTCAAGAATTAGCGATGTTGTCTCCACCCAGCTGGTAGAAATTGCTTCCACCTCTTATACTCTCAAGATATTTAAATGATGTAACTTCCAGGGCTCAGTCACTTTCTCTATTATGGGACGGTGGGGGCAGAGGGCAACATGACAAAGCCCAGTGGCTTCTGAGTCCACAGTGAACATACAGGCTCCATCACTCTCCTTGTGTGACCTTAAACACAACATTTGAACTTCTCTCAGACACAGATCCCTCGCTCCCCAAATGGAGACATTAATATCAATCTGACCGAGTTGTTCTTGCGATTAAAAGTGAAATTTTCTTATACCTGGTTATGGCAGATGCTCAACGAATTTAAGGTAAACGAAATAATAGCTACAACATTGAGCAACCGCACCGTTCTTAAATGCTTTCTGGATCCACGCTCATCTTAGCTTTATAACTGATGTTTGAGAGGAGCTCTGCTGCCATTTCCGGTACCATAGAGATGAGGAAACTGGGGCCAGAGAGACTAAATCAGCAGAAAGGACAGCGTAGCGCACACACTGTAGCGCACACACTAGTGGAGAAGCCGACTAGTGCCAGGCCGTACCTTCCCACAACCCTGTCAGCCCGGAGCCATTTTGACCCAGAAGGACCTCAGAAGGGAGAAAATAGGGGTTAGACTTTTTTAGCCCTAGTATACACATTAAGCAGAAAAGGTGAGGCCTTAAAGGAAGAAAACTGAGCCTGGAATGTTCTGGAATATGAAGACGGCATTTTGGTGCTCTTCTGCAGCTAAAACAGTGCATATCAGAGTGCAGACAGGTGTAGAAACAGTCCCAGCCCGTCTTTGACTGTTTGCAAGAAAACAAATGCAATACAACATGGTAAAACTACACCTTTCTCACAGTGTCCATTCCAGAAATGTGCAGCAGTGTTCGCTGCTTAATTATTCTGTCAGGAGAGGGTAGCATTGTGACTAAATCCTGGCCCTTTTTACTAAAGGTTTCTCTCAAACTCCTCAGCTGGGAAGAGAGCTCAGTGCATCCGCCATGTCCATCATACATTCGACACAGCACTGCTTGGCTGGTCTGCCCTGGCCAACTGGGTCTCCTCCGTGATTTTGTGTCCCTGCTAATGATGAGGGGTTTGCAGTCCTAGTCTTGCTGGCTCAGCCCCGGGGGATATTTAGCAATCCATCTTATCCCTTTCTCATGCAGAGGACATCTCACTGATGTAACTTATTTGTATGACATTAATTTTAGAACGTATTTTTTTCTGTTCTAATATAAATATTCATTGGCCAATAATTCAGGAAAAATAAACAATAAAACAGGATACATGCACAAAAGAAGTGAGCCCACTAAATATATTATTGGAAATATCTATACAAAAACTAGAAATGAGGATGATTTGACCTCTAGCTATTTATGAGCTCTTAAAACATTATTTTCCAGGGGAGGCCTATGTCTGCCTTCTGTTTTACGCAGGGAATAGTGGTGTTGCATCTGTGAAACCTTTAGCGTGGTTCTCTCAGCTTGCCCTGTTGGATGGTATCACAACATTAAAATATCTGTGCCTTCCATGAAAAGACCTCAAATGTATTCCTTTCTCCCTTTCTCCCCTTCACACAGCCGTGAATGCAGCTCAGGAAGCAGTGGGACTTGCAGGCTCATCCCTCTGTAATTAATTCCGCTGGCTTTCAGAGCGTCCTGAGGTTTGCAGGCTCTTTACAGAGAGGCTGCTTCCATTTCTCATGCACTGTGATCCAGCAGCACACCCCAACAAGGGCTGTGAAGGCAGCTCAGGGCTCGCAGCATCTCCAGCGCTCCGCCACAGTCCCGCCTGCCTGCGTCGGTAAAACTGCTTAAGGCAGCGCTAATTAATTTCTCCTGCTTATCCTGCACTCTCCTTGCAGGCTATCGGGTCTCAGAATCGACTTCCTGGACTTGTATTCGTTCACCATCCAAATTAGCTTAATGCACGACAGAAATCTCATCTCGACCTAGAGGTAGCAGCGAGTCTCTAGGGAGAAATCAAATACTGAGTCAATTTTTTTAAAAAAGTAAAATAAAATTAGACCTACCGCATCAAATTTATTTCCAGCACCCTTGAGATGGGAAGGAGAGGAGGGGAGGCAGTGACTTGGTTCCTCAGAGAAGCTGTGTGCACACACTTGGAAAAGCAGCTCCCGAACGCATTCCTGGATTTTAACTAAATCACGTTAGTGTCAAAATGCAACGTGTGCATTTATTGACAGCATAGGGACAAAGAAAACAAATCGTAAAGCAACAATTTTAGATAATTACCTCAAATTTATTGCCAGTTCTGTCTCCTAGTTTCCCCTCCGTCTCATGCCTATATTGTTTAAATTTGTCAGGTGGTTAGTTCAAATAAAGCACCAAGGTATCTTCAACATACCACCTGTGTTCAGGATATATTTCCCTGAGTTCCTGCCAGACTTTGGCACGTCTGCTGCTGGAAATGAATCAGAATGCAGGGAGAGGGCTAATTGACAGGTCTGTGGATGCCGAAGGTAAGCTGCGACCTGAAATGAGAACTCTTCTCTTAATGAGCCACAGCAGAAGCTCGTGTGTGGCCGCGCACGCTCGTGCCTCGCCGCGGCCAGCAGATGGCAGCAGAGCCTTGGAAGCCGGCCGGCACCAGGCTCTGTTGAAAATGCCCTCGTTCATTTCCATTCATCTTCACTTGCCAGAGTCTTTATAAGTGCTTTCTGTAGAACTGACCCTGAAATTGCATCATTTAATCTATAATCATATATTGTCAACATTTCTCCCTTTTACCGCTTATCAATGACATTAAGTCAGAGGAAACAGGGACCAGTGATAGCTTTAGGCAACTCTGCAAAAAGGAGATATTCCTAACAGGCAGACACACTGCCAGGGACAGCCAGCTTGACCGAAATAAGGAAATGCATTTGAACAGAAACGGGGGAGCACATAAAAAAAAATCACGCACACTTTGTATTTCTTTCTTCCTTTGCTTTCCTTTAGCACACTTTACTTTGTGCTCAAAATCGATTTTTGATTTAAGGTGCATTTGCTTAAACAACCAGTTGAATATTTCCCCATATTTAATGAGATTATTTTTTATGTAATGTATTAAAATACTCTTTCTCCAGGATATGTAATCAGAAATTGATGTCTAGGACGGAATTTCACATGGTAAAGACTAGGCCCTGTAATACCCCAATTACTTTCAGCAATATCTTAGTGGTCTGATGATTGCAAAGTAGAGGCGTTTCTGGGAATTGAAAAGATTCGGTAGAAGTGATGGCTGTCTGCATACATAGATTTAATTCTTTAGAGCTACACTGATGAAACAAAGAAGAAAATACATTCTTTTTCTTCTCAGACCTCTCTAAATTCCTCGGAGAGTAAAAGAATGCTTCGCTTATTAGAAAGATTGTCATGATCTCCCAAGACTCTAGATGGTACTATGGATTCGCCCTGTAGTTTCTATACTAACATTTGTTAAGATTCTTATTTTTATCCACTTTTTAGGGTGTATGGGATACTTGCATCAGAAAATATACAGAAAAGAGCAGATATAAAGAATAAAAGGCGATGCAAGTTAAATCATGAGAAATTGACAGTGTCTGAAGATGATGAGACAGACGTGTGTTTAATTTTAGATCCCATAGTTAGATTGACTTTCAACTGAGTGTAACAGTCAAAAATGTTCTATAAGTATTTAGTGGCATCACACTGCCACATTAACGTATTACGCTGAACTGAAAGGAGGTGTTCCTCAAACTCATCAGCAAATAGAAGGAGGCATCGTTTGTCAGGAAGCAAGCGCCAGACTCTTCTCTCTGTATTTTGTGTATGAGCGTGTGGTGTAGGCATGTGAGAGTTTGTGTGTGGTATTGTGAGTGTGTGGTGTTATACGTGTGTGTAGGCACATGTGTGTATGATGTTCTGTGTAAATGTGTGTTGCAGCTATATGTGTGTGTTTGAGTGTATGTGGTGTAGGCATGTGTGAGTCTGAGGTGTTGTATGTGTGTGGTATAGGTATATGTGTGTGGTGAGTGTGCGAGTGTGTGTGATGTGGTGAGTGTGTGTATAGTGTGTGTGGTGTAGGTATGAATGAGTGTGTGAGCATGTGGTATGCGTGTGTAGTGTAGGCATGTGTGTGTGGTTATGTGTGAGTGTGTAGTGTAGGTATGTGTGTGTGATGTTATATGTGAGTGTGTGGTGTTTTGTGTGAGTGTGTGGTGTTTGTGTAAGTGTGTAGTGTAAGTATGTGTGTGTGATGTTATGTGTGAGTGTGTGGTCTGTGTGTGAACGTATGTGATGTTGTGTGAGTGTGTGGTGTAGGCATGTGTGAGTGTGTGTGATGTTATGTGTGAGTGTGTGGTGTAGGCATGCGTGTGAATGTATGTGATGTGTGTGTGTGTGGTGTAGGCATGTGTGAGTGTGTGGTGGTGTTTTGTGTGAGTGTGTGGCATAGGTACGTATCTGCATTTGCATTTTAATCTTCTTTTAATGAAGAAGCAGCTCTGTGTTTCCCAATGCCCAAACCCCAGTGCACACATATGTGCCCGCACATGCCTGCACCCTGTTTCCTCAGACATACCTGCCGTGTGCACTATTTTAAGATCACTCTGTTGCCTTCCAGGAGAACAAAGTGGAGACATCGTGCCTCCTGTTGTACAGTGATGGGAGGAAAAGGAAACCAGGTACAGAGCTGAACTGGCAGTAAGGATGACTATTTACAGAAAATATCCTGTGATTATTTATAGAGCTATTCAGTCAGAAAAAGGTTATGTCCCATACCTTACATGGCAATGACCCTTGGGAAGGGGCGCCCCTCTTTAGCTCTGTTCCAGGCATGCTGAATGGTGGCCCTTGCCTTCACCTTTGCCAGGCATTTAGAGCAGGGGTCTTTGGAATGCGCCCAAATTCCTTTTCAGGCTCTTTATTCTGCTATTGCCCGCCCACCTCCCTTCCAGGCACCCTCAAGCACGAACAAACTTTACCTTTCCGTTCATGGACTATTTTTCGTCTTCTTTCCAAAACGCACACACAGGCTCATGCACACACAGCTGTCGTTGCGTGTTCACTGGGTGCCAGACCCCATCCGTAAACACTGCACTACGTGACCTCACTTTCACCACACATCGCTCTTCCTCAGAGGACATCATCCCCACGTTACCAATAACAATACTGGTTAAGTAACTCACCCCAGGGCTCTCAGCCAGGAATAATGGAAATTAAAACCTATTCCCATCTCATTCTAAATCCTTTGTTGTTAGCAGCTGTGTTAACAGGTCTTGTCATAGTGTAGGAATATCTGTCCTATTAAAAATGTACATTAAGGCCTGGCACAGTGGCTCACGCCTGTAATCCCAGCACTTTGGGAGGCCGAGATGAGCGGATCACGAGGTCAGGAGATCGAGACCATCCTGGCTAACACGGTGAAACCCCGTCTCTACTAAACACACACACACACACACACACACACACACACACACACACACACAGTCGGGCATGGTGTGGGCACCTGTAATCCCAGCTACTCGGGAGGCTGAGGCAGGAGAATGGCCTGAACCTGGGAGGTGGAGCTTGCAGTGAGCCGAGATCGCGCCGCTCACTCCAGCCTGGGCGACAGAGCGAGACTCTGTCTCAAAAAAAAAAAATGTACATTAAGAAAATCCTAATAAACTGCAACCTCTTCCCGGGTCCTTCATCTACTGCCATCTAGTACTGCCTCATCCTCGTCATTAATTAATTAGCAAAACCTTCTGCAGCCCCTGCTTGGTGTGGTCACAGTTTTCTGTGAGCTCACAGCCAAGGGAAGGCAGCCACGTAAAGCCACTGATACAACCGAGAGCGCCAATTGTGTGTCTGTGTACTTAGCAGGCCTCCAGCACATATGGCTAAGCTGTTGTGTTCTGTCCGTCTAGAGAATCGTCATGGATGGTCATGCACCGTGCAGCTTCTTTGAAAATTAAGGTCTCCATCGCTGTGAGTGGGTCACAGCTATTGTCTCTAAAGTTATTAACCTTTGAGTTTGATGTTTGGAATGTCCCATATCAGGATGTTTCATGTCAGATTACACAGCTGCAACAGATATATAGAATATACGTGTTTGTTGATTTTTCTCCACGTTCCAAAATGAAGAGAAAATATTTTTCTTTCCCTCATGATATTTCGCAAAAGGAACATGCAGATAAAAATAGCACAATATGCCCTTGGATACAAAGCCCTTCAGGAAAGGTAGGTGGGGCAGCCTCAAAAAAGCAAACATCCCGCAGTTGTAATGGGGTGAGAGGTTGCCACTGAAAGTTGAACATGCACCTGTTCTCCACGAGTGACTTTTTCCCTTTGGAAACCCGGACTTTTTCCACGGAGCAATGCTTATCCCAGCCTGGACAACATATTTACTGTTAGCAGATTGCTTTACATTAACTTATATATCCAGATATCAAGAAATCTATTTTCCTTGAGGGTAATTACTTTTACTATCAACAGAATTTAATTATGAAACATACATACAAAACAAGGAATATTCCAGCAGTTTGGGACGCTGAGGAGGGAAGATTTCTTGAGCTCAGTAGTTTTAGACTAGCCTGGATGACATGGTGAGACCTGATCTCTACCAAAAAACACAAAAATTAACCAGGCGTGGTAGCACATACCTGGAGTCCTAACTTCTTGGGAGGCTGAGGCAGGAGGATTGCTGGAGCCTGGGAGGTCAAGGCTGCAGTGAGCCAAAATTGTGCCACTGCACTCCGGCCTGGGCGACAGAGTGAGACACTGTCACAAAAAGAAAAAAAAAAAAATGGAAGAAAGGAAAAAAAAACAGCAAAAAATACCCCGTAACAATAGAATTGTACATATTGTGACTGTGGACGAAGTCCTCCTTCATTTCCCCACCCACTCAATGCACATCTTCCCAATCACGTTTTTTGACCTTTTTCCCTGAGGAAAATAGCTTTTGGAATTTGATGTTGATGCTACTTACACATTTCCTTTATACTTTTATTTAAAAATACATTTATCATTAAGCATTGTATGATATAATCTTGTATATTTTATGTACTACATAACTGATGTAAACTTAATTTTTTTCCGTCAATGTTTGTGAGACGAATCCATGTTGATGTATGGAGGTGTGATTCCTATATTTTCATTTTGGACAGTATTATATTTCTTTTCTTTTCTTTTCTTTTTTTTGAGATGGAGCCTGGCTCTGTTGCCCAGACTGGAGTGCAGTGGCCCGGTCTCAGCTCACTGCAACCTCCGCCTCCCGGGTTCACCCTATTCTCCTGCCTCGGCTTCCCAAGTAGCTGGGACTACAGGCGCCCGCCACCACGCCCGGCTAATTTTTTTGTATTTTTAGTAGAGACGGGGTTTCACCGTGTTAGCCAGGATGATCTGGATCTCCTGACCTCGTGATTCACCCGTCTCGGCCTACCAAAGTGCTGGGATTACAGGCGCGAGCCACCAGCCCAGCGACAGTACTATATTTCTTGAAGATACTACTGTCTATGTAAACATTCTTTTATTAGTAGATATATTTGTCATTTCCATGGGAAAAATACAATTAGAGAACATTCATTGGCTATGTCCACTTGTGAACTTGTAAAATATTTTTTTCTTCAGTATTAATATTAGGAAACATATTTACTGAGCTGTAGGGTATTTGCATTTTCAACTTAATATTACTAACTTAATATTCAATGTAATGGTGTGAAATGGTATGATTATTAACGGTGCAAATAACAAATAACTGTTCACATTACTCTACATACTTGGTAACATTTAACATTTTCATTTGTGCAAATGTTATGTGTGAGCAATAAATCATATATTTTAAAAGGAACACTTTTTGTTGCTTTTGAAGTTAGATTCTTTTTCATAGTTTACCTTATATGTGGGTTGGTTTGCTGTGAACTGCTAGTCTAAATCTTCCATTCATTTTTCTATTAGATTTATCTTTTCTTAACTTTGATACTGTTGTTTATGATGTACAATCTAGTTTGCTTTGTTGGTTATATGCATTGTAAATATCCTCTCCAAAAATACATGTTATCTTTTCAGTTTCTTATGGTGTGTCTAGATATGAAACTAATTTTTATATTGGTGAAACTGAATTAATCAGTATCTATTTTGTCATTAAAAAATTATTCCCAAGATTACAAAGATACTCTATAATTTCTTTCAATATTTTAATGTTAAGTATTTAATCTATGCAGAAATAATTTTCATATTATTAGAGTGTTATATACAAATTAAATTTATACAAATATAATTTTATATTATATCTGAGTGTTATATACAAATCCAGCTAAATTTTTTCTGCTACATAGCCAGTTGTAATGCTATCATTATTGACTGCTGTATAATTTGCACACCATTCTGTAATTTCACTCCTATATGCCTAAATTTTCCATATATATGAATATTCTTAGCTGTCTTTTGTTTTTGATTGTGTTTTGCCATCCTTGGCACTCAGACTTCAATCTTAGATACTACAACTTTATAGAACCTTCTTGTCTGGTAGGAAAAATCCTCTTATATTTTTCTTTTTCAGAATGATTTTGCGTGTTCTTAACTATTGTTCTATGTAAATTTCAGATTCAGCTTCATAAGATCTAGAATATGTTTGTAGTTGCTTGCAAGTTTTCTACGTAGAAATAGTACAATATAGAAACAAGACAGTCCCTATAATATTTTTTTTTCTTGCTTTTGTGTGCTACTTGGGACCTTGATACAATGTTGAATAAAATGAGGTGTTAGCATACACTGTTGTCCTTTCACTGGTCTTAGAGGAATTATTTTAGATTTTTTATAGTCATACATCTTCTGTGCTGGAGTCATTTCTATTGTTGTTTGTATTTTTGTAGTAACCTTTTCCAAAGTTAAGGGAGATGTCCTTAACCCTGGCTTTCCAGAGTAATAAATTATGAGCTAATGTTGAATTCTGTCCAATACTATCAATTTCACTAATGGATTTTTTAATTTGAAATAAACATTAAAATTCTGAAATGAATCTAATTTGAGCATATGTTTATTTTATATATTTATACATTAAATTGCATAATACTGTTTTTAGGAGTTTGTATTTATGATAAATTAAAAATTTGCTATCTCTTACTGTCCAAGTTTGGCTTAGTATTATGTTTTTTTCCATACTCACAAACTGGAAAATATTTCCTCACTTTTAATTCTCTGGAAGAACTTATGTACATTAGAACTAATTTGTCTTG
The DNA here is from genome assembly GCF_037993035.2 of Macaca fascicularis. Lineage (NCBI taxonomy): Eukaryota > Metazoa > Chordata > Mammalia > Primates > Cercopithecidae > Macaca > Macaca fascicularis. Next base: position 6,216,040 of record NC_088378.1, read on the forward strand.
AATATTTTGTTAATTCTGTTGAATAGTAAGGATTTTGTGTTTCATGTGTGAGAATAAATTAAATCATTAATTGAATTTGGTTAAGGAATATAGGACTATTCAGATTTCTGTATCCTTTTGAGTCCCTTTGGAAAGTTATATTACTATATACAAGTGTTCCTTTCACTTACATTTTCAAATTTATTGATGTGAAATTGTTCATAATATCCTTTATTATCATTTTAATACCTATAACACCTGTTGGGTTGATATCTGTTTAATTCTTAATTGTTTTTTCTCTCCCTTTCTCTCTCTCTCTCAAAAATTCTAATTATTAAAGGATTAATTTGTATATTTTAGGAACAAATTAGTTCAAATTATGATTTTATCTTTATTGATCATTTATAATCAACTTTTTTATTGCTTTCTGCTTTTAGTGTTATAAACTTATTTTTACTTTATGTAAATTTATTATATTATTTCCTATCCTGACTTCTTAAACAAATCAAATTCCAACGATAAATGCAGCTAAACAATAATTTGAGGCAAATTTATCACTTTGAATATGTATGTGTGTGTATGTTTACTGATTTTTTTTTTTTTTTTGAGAAGGAGTCTTGTTCTGTCCCCAGGCTGGAGTGCAGTGGCGTCATCTTGGCTCACTGCAACCTCTGCCTCCTGGGATCAAGCAATTCTCTTGCCTCAGCCTCCCTAGTAGCTGGGACTACAGGTGCATGCCACCAGGCCCAGCTAATTTTTTGTATTTTTAGTAGAGACAGGGTTTCACCAGGTTGGCCAGGATGGTCTCGATCTCTTGACCTGGTGATCCACCCGCCTCGGCCTCCCAAAGTCCTGGGATTACAGGCATGAGCCACCGCTCCTGGCCATGATTACTGATTTTAACCTAAGATGTATCTTTGGTATGTGTTATAAAAATAAGTTATTAATTTCTAGATATTGATTTTTTCCTCCAGTTAACTTTTCAGATTTTGATCTAATTTAATCACAGACTGGCTAAGTTTTGTTTTTACAGTATCACAGACACTTAATTTTCAGTATTATTTCTTTGAAATCACTTTTGGCTCACAGATTTTATATGATTAATTTTCTAAAATTTGCTTTTAAAAGATATGATTTGTGCCTGTAGGTCACACTTGGTCTCTTGGCAGCCCCACCATACCCACCCACAAGGCCAACTCTTGCAGTCCTAATCATCAGGCACCCATAGACCTAGCCTCTAGGCTGGCTCTTGTAAATATAGGCTGCAGGCTGCCCAATGCCAGGCTTCCCTTGAAGCCTATGACTCCGGGTTGAGACCTGTGAACTCAGCCTCCAAGCCTATCCTGGGACCAGCCACAATTCTGCAGCATCAGGTTCCAGGGTGGCCCTGTAAAGTCAGTCTTTGGGTGAGCCCCAGCACTGGGCTAGCCCCCACAGCCTCAGAATTCAAGCCTTCCCCAGCACCAGGCTGGCCAATTTGACTCTAGACATTAGGCTGGCACCCAAAGGCCTAGCCTCCAGGCTAGTCTCTGCAGATAGAGTATTGATGCCCCCCTCAGTGCCAAGCCAACTCCTGAGGCCCCAGGCTTCAGGCCTGCTCGAGTGGCACCCTTGGCCTCAAAAAGCAGGTGAACACCCATAGACACAGGCTTCAAGGCTCCCAAGGGCCAGGAAGGTCCCCACAGCCCAAACTACAGGTTGGCCCCTGCAGCCTCACAGACCCAGGTTCCAGGCCTGCTCCAGCAGACCGAGTTAAAAAGCTGTCTAGAACTGGAAAGTCCTCCAAGGGCCCAGGTTCCAAGATCACGCCTGTGTTCCCAGGTCCCAGGCAGGCCCCTGAAGCCTCAGGACCCAGGCCAGGCCTCCCAGTCCTCACTTCAGTGCCAACACCAATGGATCCAGTCTCCAGACTCCAGGCCAGCCCTAATGGACCCAGACACCAGGTTAGTGCCTGTGGTCTTAGGTACCAGACCAGCCCTCATGGACCCAGGTTCCGTGTCATCCCTTGCTGGTGACTGACCCCAAATTCAAGGCAGTCCTCATTGCTCCAAACTTTAGAGGACCCATGGTCCAGGCCTACCTCAATAGACCCTGGTAACAGGCTGGACCCTGTGGACTGAGGTTCCAAGACTAATTCTGTAGAGCTAGGCTCCAGGACAGCTTGCATGTACCAGGACTCAGAACTTGGGTACATGGTACATGGACTCTGGCTTCAGGCTTGTCTCAGTGGTCCCAGGAATCAAGCCCAACTCAGCACCAGACAAGCACCCATGGACCCAGGCACCAGATTCATCATGTTTAACCCTGGTGCCCATCTAAGAGCATTGCTATCCCTGCAGATTCAGGCTTAAGGACTACCCCAGTATAAGATCAGCCCCTGTAGATCCAGACTTCAGGCTGACCTCCATGGATAAAGGATCCAGACTCACTCTCCTGAACCCAGGTTCCAGACCCAACTCCACAAACCCAGGTACCAGGTCCATCCACCTACTTAATCCAGGCACCAGGCCAGCCTGCCTGGGGATTCTAGTAGCAAGCCCATTCTTAGACCATGCCAGACCACCTGCCAGGAATATCTAGATAGGCTGACAAGTAAAGGTCTTTCTTGGACAAAGCCCTATACAAAGTCTAAAATAATTTCCTACTTCTTCAAATGCACAGACGATAACGTAGGCAAAAAATACATAAAAAACCAAAGAGACATGGCATCACCAATTGAACACAATAACTTCTCAGTAGATGATCCAAAAGAAAGGGAGATATACAATCTGCCTGATAAAAATTGAATATAGTTGTTTTAAAGTGGTTCGGTGAACTTCAGGAAAATAGAAAGAATTTCATAAAGTCAGGAAAGCCACAAAAGTCCAAAATGGGAAATTTAACAGAAAGATTGAAATTATTTAATAAATCATACAGACGCTCTGGAGCTTAAAAAACAAATACAAAGAACAAACTTTCTAAAATGCAACAGAGAACATAAACAGAAGAGTTGACCAAGCAAAAGAAATAATCTGTGGACTTGAAAAGAGGTTATTGAAAAATATATAGTCAGAAGAAAAAAACATTAAATAAAATGAAGAAAGATTATGGGATTCTTGGGACAGCATCAAAAGTGCAAATATTTGAGTTATAGAAGTTTTTGAAAGAGAAGAGAAAAACAAAGGAAAGCTTACTAAAGAAATAATAGCAGAAAACTCCACAAATTTGGAGATACAAATATCCAGATACAAGAATGTCAGAGGTCTCTAATCAGATTCAGTCCAAGTAAGACTTAATACAAAAATATATTATAATCGATCTGTCAGAAATCAAAAACAAAGAGAGGTTCCAAAAATCAGCAAAAGAAAAGAAGCAAATATCATATAAGAGAGTTCTAATAAGGCCAGGAGAGAATTTATCAGCAGAGAATTTATAAGCCGAGAGAGTGGGAAGATATATTCAACGGACTGAAGGGAAAAAAGCAATATAAAACTGTCAGCCGAGAATACTGAACAAGACAAAGCTGTCTTGCAGTTGTCCTTCATATATTTAGTATGAATGTTAAAAGACAAAACTATGAAAACCAATAATAACTATAATAATTTCTTAAGAAATAAAATTTAAAAATGTAAATTGTGACATCAAAAGTTTTAAATGTGGAGAGGGTGGAGTGACAGTATATTTTTAAGCAATCAAAGATAACTTGTTATTTGCTTTAAATAGCCACATGTAACATGCTTGTTTAATTATTGCAACAATCCTGAGAGACCATTTTATTTTCACTAATATTTTCCTTGCCAAAGATCTCTTCTGCTAGAACCTTCAGGATTATATGCTTTGTTTTTGTCGTGAAGTCCAGGGCCTCATGATGATTTAGCAACTTCCTGCAGCCTGATTACCCATATCCAAAGTCACAGGCTGTCTGTGAGCTGGAGAAGAGGTCTTGGTGTGCTGCTGTGGCTCTTGGAAGCAGCAAGTGTGGCTCACACACACGTGCCTGGTGAGTGGGTGATTATATGCCGAGAATTATTTGACTTAAACCTGCCTTGGCATGATAATGCTTCCCTAGGAGGTGAAGAGTCAATGGCCCCTCATTACAATTGCTGTTTTTCTCCTCCTGGCTTATGGTTAACACCTTTCTTTAGCCAGTGAACTGCTCAGTAGAGAAAGTGCAGTACTTTTGTTTGTCATCTTCAGACCAACTGGAGCCCCTGATGTGTGTGGAAATGGAAGAGGCTATTACTTTGACAGCTCCAAGATTCATTGATCACCTGTACTCCTGTTATCAGAGTACAGCTTTTGGCTAAATGCATGAGATAACACGTGAAGATTTGTACAAGCAATATAATTTGCTTGCAGGTTGTTCTTCTGAGCAGTAATTTTCCTAATCATATCTCCTTTCTGGGATTAAAAAATGAAATAGCTATGAACGGATGTGTGTGATGTCAGCAAAGAAAGTATAAAACTAGTAACTATTCTGCAGATATGAGAAAGAAATCACAGCAGCCCAATAAATTCTGTGGTTCATTATTTGTTATTCATCACATAAAAAACACAAATGAAAAGACCTGACCTTTCCCCAGCAGCAGCACTGCTCTGACAGTATAGTCAATAGTAACAGCTAATAGTGTGCAATTTAAGATCTGTCGTATAATGATGCATTTGTAAACACATTTTTTTTTTTTTTTACAGAGCAATGTGAGTAGCAATCTACTGGCAGCAGGTATAAAAATAAAATATCTCCTTCCTGCTGGTTGTTATCCCCTCTTCTAGAGTTAGAATTCATGGGAGATTCATTCAGGGACACATGAGGCCAGGGTTGGAGGAGGCAGCAGAAAGAAGGTGGTTGCAGTGGAGATCCAGGCCCTCTGTGTTTTCTGTAACCAAGCCTTTTACCAACTAAAAATCTGTGGTTCCAAAAATATTATGTTGACTATTGGAGAGCAGTGTAGATGTTTGTGATGAAGGAGATGCAAAAAAAAAAAATGTGTATATTAAAAGAAAGTGGCAGAGGTGACAATGATATGGTTAGAAATATAGTCTATAGCCGGATTCACTTTCAAGTCTAAGATATTATATCTCAGTCTATTAAAACTGCTTTCTACTTGCCCTACTTTTCAGCAGTTATTTGCTGACCTCCTTGTCAATATCCACATGCACATGAAAATACGCTCATAAAAAATAAAATATCTATTTTTGTCATTTTAGAGGTGTGAATTTCATAGGCTCACTCGTTTCTCCACAGATATAAGCCGGCAGTCCCTATTCCAATACCTGCACATCTGGTACTTCACCAGGAAACCTGCCAAAACCATCAGAAATGCTTAACACAGGGTTTAGGCCAACTGTGTGCTATCAATTCATAGAGCAAAAACGGAAAAATGAAAGGAAAGGAATGGTGCTAAATTGCATCACACATTTAATTACCCTTCCTCCGCATATCCACATTCATGCATGCAGATACACACACACACACACACACACATGCGCACGTGCGCTCGCACACACTATTCACTGGAAGCTTCAAAATTAAATAACATAACGGCTCTCTTTTTCTGCTCCTCAGCTCCATAGTCTCCCAGGCCCACACACACACAGGCATGGTCCAGACACTTGCAGGCCCTGTGCCAGTGCTGCAGATAAAGATGGCTCTGCCCTGGACCCCTCACAGAACGAATCACAGTCTAGTGGGAGAAACAGAGCAGGGGAAAAAAAAAAAAAAAGTAACATAGCTCCTTGAATAGACATCTCCAGAGATAAAAGTGGAAGCAGAAGTGAGGATCTATGCAATTTTGCCTCTAGAATGAGAAAGAGCATTCTTGAGAAGGCATCTATTGAGCAGTCTCATCTACATTGTGTCAATGCAGATGCAATAGCGGGGCTTGGAACAGCTGGAACAGCGGCTGGGGTAGATGGGGAGACCGTGAATTTTGCCTGCTCTTTCTGAGGCTTACACTGGGCATGGGAACCCTGTAATGGGTGAGAGAGGAACCAAGGCCATAAGCCATGTCACAGTGGCTTTTCCTGCCCCAAAGAGGAGCTTGATCTCTAGTCCACAGTGGAGACAGCTCCCGGCTTTCTGGACTTTTTGACTCCTGGGAATCATCTCCAGTTAATCACAGTGACGACTTGATTCATTGCACATGTGTTATTGGCTACCTTCCTTCCCTGTCTCCCTTTTCCACCTCTGATTTCTCCAAGATAAAACACTTACACCTAATTTTTTTTCTTAGTAGTAACTTTGGGGAACATAATCTATAATAGTAAAGAAGGCTGTGAGAGTGCTTCTGTGAATAATATTCAAGAGAAAGAATCGTCAGGCCATAGTTGATGTTTGGATTCATAGAGTAAGGGAACGCGAAAGTACTGAGATGAACTCTAGGCTTCTGGTTAGAATAACCTGGTGAATGTTATTACCATATAGAATGAAGGACAAAGAGAAAAGTTGAAAAGGAAATTAGGCATATACATTTGGAACATGTGGAATTTCAGGAGCCCTGGAGGCAATCAGAATTGATATTAATAAATAGACATCTAGGACGAAGGCTTAGAGGGAATTCTCAACTAAAGAGAGATATTTGTGAGTCATTAATGTGAAGCTGAAGTCATGGAAGAAGAAGAGGCTTCAAGGTGAAAGAAGAGAAAGTGCCTGAAGAGATAACCATGAGTTATTCCAATATTTAAGGGGGAGAAAGAAGAGAGTCATGTAAATTGGAAGGAGAACAAGTGCCAGTAACATCAAATCACTGGGGCATGATTACATCATAGTGAAGACAGAACGTCAAGAGGTAAGGAGAAGACAAGTGCGTAATATATGCTTAGTGGTCAGCTAAGACAAGAAAGAAAGAATTTGGGGCCTGTGGTGAACAAAGGAGGATTTTGATAGGGCGATCTTATTGGAGTGAATGGGCAGAAGTGAAGGTTAAGCCGAAGATCCAAAAGCAGAGGCAGGGTTTATGCAGCAGAGCTATTCAGATGTTTAACGACCCCAGGACTGAATGCAGAAAATATAGATGGATGTTGGCAGTGGCCTGATGCAGGCTCTTCAGACCAGACTGGGCCAGGGGTGTCCTTTCCAGCTGCTGGATCATGATGCAATTCAGTTTTGGAGAAGGAGCGTCATAGTGAAGGGGACTAGGGGAGCTTGGGGTGGCAACTCTTTACTAACAGAATCACACCAAGTTGTACTTGCTCACTACCAGTCCTGCGTGCCCTTGCACTCTACATGCAAACCTTACATATACAGGTTAAAAACAATCTCCACCATGCAGTTGCAGAAAGGCCCCAGTGCGGTCAGCTGTTCCATTGTGGGGTACGGCTGCCTGTGCAGCGAGTGCTGACAGGAGGCGGGGGTGGAAGGCATGCAGGGTAAGGGCAGGGGTGCTGTGGGGTCTACCGAGAAGGAATATTTGCAAAAAAGGGAAAGGAAGTCTAGGATGCATAATTGCAATGGGAAGAGAGACGATGATTAAAATTAGTAAAGTGCTGATTTGAAATCAGACACTTTGGAATCAGGGTATCTATGTACAATGCACTGTGTATGACCTGCCAAGGAGGACTTAGAGAGAATTGGACACTCTAATCTCTCGTTGGTTGATATCTGAGGGACTTGTTCTGCTCTTGTTTCAGGGAATACAGGATATATTTAACACTGTTCCCTCTCCTGACCCATACCTTTCATTGCAGAGAAATGTATGGACCCAAACTTGTGGCCAGTTGTCTACTTTTCTGGCTAAACCTAATGCTCCTTGATGAAGTGAGTGAATGAAGTCTCCTCAGTTCATCATTGTTAGCAAGGATTCTGGAGTAACAGGAGAAGGGTCAGCCCCTAGGTGTGCAAATTCAGAGGTGTGCTACAGTGTGCCATAGTGTCCATGTGTGTGATGCTGAGGAGCTTCCCAGGGGCACTTCATTGTGTATGCTCCCAGATGTCCTACGGTGTTCAGGTTTTCAAGTGTACAGGGGCTCAATTGTGCATGTTTCCAGGTATGCTATAGTGTCAGTTTCCCAGTTGTGTAAGTTCCCAGGTGTGCTAGGGTGGACAGGTTCCCAGGTGTGCTATGGCTTTTGGTTCCTAGGTCTTCAGATTCCAAAGTGATCAGGTTCCCAGGTAGGCTATGCTGTGCTGATTACAAAGCATATTATAATGTCCGTGCTCCCAGGTGTGCATAACGTAATCCCAGGTGTATGATACTGTGCGGGCCAGGTGTGCTCTAGCCTGCAGAATCACAGATGTGTTCTTTTGTGCAGGTGCCTACATATTCAACTTTCCAGTATGGTATGGTTTTTCTCTTCAAGCCAGGTAGAGTCTTGACTGGCAATTCAACTCTCAGGAAGCATAGCAGATACAGACCTGTTTGTCTACCCACAAAGTTCACAAGCACATGTTGAGGATAATGGAGATTCACACCAAATGTTTAGGGGCTCAAATTGTGGGGAGTCACTTTAAAATTCACTTGTCCTTTGGCGAAGTGGATTGAGCAGCTGCCACACTGTTTTCCAAGAGAGGAGGCTTTGTGCCCTTATATAGAAGCGCTGGCATTTTTCCAGCTCATGGCCACATTTAGCAACAATATTAATTTCAGCTTCTCACAGTTGCAGCTGTGAACAACTAAAAAAGGTCATTTTTCTATACTTGAAATATAGAACACAGATTAATTTTCCAGTAGATTAACCTAATGATCAAAACTGGAAAAGAAAAGAAAATACTTTTTTGGGACAAGGGAAGGAAGACAGCCATTGCTTTACCTTGAATCCTCCTATTTGACACATTTTTTTTCCTGTGGAAGTGCTGGAGTCGGTAGCTGACAGCTACATTCAGATTGGGTACAGCCCTGTGATTTGATTCAGAATAAGCTTCTGAGGGTCTGCCCATGGTGGTCAGGGGAGGGGCTGCAGAGTACACTTTTGTTATGCGGAGAGAGGCATGGGCTTCAAAAGAGGAGATTTTAGGCAGTATATTCCTAAAGGTGTTGCTACCACTAATTGTCACTTTTGCCTTGAAATCTCTGGAGTTCTTCTTTTCTGTTTAAATTAGAATACCAAGATCTAGGCAACTTGAATTCCTTGACACACTTTTGCTGACCACTCTCACTTCAGTAACTCCCTCCTTTGATTTTCTAGGATTCTTACAACATAAACGCTTCTACCAATTGGCATTTTGAGAATGGCATTTAAAGGATGATAAAGTGATGTAAGCAGTTAGATCAAATCCGCCACCAAATATTCTTTTTTAATTCAACTGAATCATCTAGTCACTTCGTAATCTTGTTGCTCAGTTGGGGAATTCAAACAAAGGCTTGAAAATACTTGAGTACCTACATTATCTTAGCTACTGCAGATAAAATAAACAACGATAAGGGAATACAAGACGTGACAGAGTAGAGTGTGTACAGAAAGACAGTGTGATGAATAAGATCCCTGATCATGATACCGAAAACGAAAGCAAAAAAAAAAAAAAAAAAAAGCAAGGGTTTTGAAAACCAGGAGATAATCATTTGAAGAAGGATAGTATCTTACTCTCCTTTAAAAACTCTTTCTTGCCATACAATCTCTTTGATATATTTCTGTCTTCTTTTATTCACTTCCTTTTGGCCTACAACATGACTGGCACATGGCTGAGATCATGAAAAGTTAGCTCTGATCATAGCTCTGACTGTAAGACCATGAAGAAAGTAAATGCCAGTATTCTGCCTGCAGAAAATGGAATTCAGTTTATCTGATTTCTTATGAAGATTAGAGAGAGAACAGAAGGGAAAGACTTTGTACCAAAACCCCAAATTATGGGTAATCACTGAATTATTTATATGTGCCCCCCTTTGTGTACAGACATTCTGTGTTTGTTCTTCATTTTGGCTTTCTAAAAATACCTCCTGTATTTTCTCTCTTCTATCTTCCCCCAAATGCTGGCTTTACATTAGAAAACTATTTTCCTCAATAATATTGCCACATTTATTACTACAATCTACATAATGTCTAACTTTTTGTAACTCAGATGTGCATATTCTCTTACATTTATAACTATTTTCCACAAAGAAAATGAGGTTCAAGCATTGAAGCTCCATTCTTTACGATTGCAGGCATGCCTGCATTTGCATGTGAACTTCCCTTACAGCTATTTTGTTTGTTTATTTGTCAGTTTTGATAAAAAGTCCTGCTGGGATTTTAATCAAAATTGCATTAATCCTATTGATCATTCTGGGGGAGAATTGACATCTTAGCTTTATTGAGTCATCCAAACCACATACGTGAAATATTTTATTTAGGCCTTAAATTTCTCTTAGCAACGTTTGGTAGTTTTCAGTGTTTGGATTTTTGTGTTTTTGTCAAATTCATTGCTTAACATTTTTTAATGCTATTGTACATGGAATTTTATTTATTTCAATTTCCATTTGTTTGTTGCAAGTACAGTTGTTTCTTGGTATATGCAGAAGATTGGTTCCAGGTTACTCCCCAAAACCAAAATCCATGTCTACTGAGGTCCTACAGTCAGCCCTGTGGAAGCCGCATATACAAAAAGTCTGCTTTTCACATGGTGGGTTTCCCATCCTGTGAATACTGTATTCCAGATCCAAGTTTCATTGAAAAAAAATCTGCTGTATAAATGGACCTGCACAGTCCAAATCCATGTTGCCTGAGGGTCAACTGCATATAGAAATACAATAGAGTTTTATAGTAACTTTCTACACTGCAACTTGGTAAACTCACTTATTAGATCTAGTATAATAACTTCTTTTATAGTCTATCAGATTTCTTATGTGGATGATGTTGTAATCTACAGTGTAAGATGGTTTTTTTTTCTTCTTTTCGTAGGTGGATGACCTTTATTTCTTTTTCTTGGCTGATTGCACTGGCTATGATCTCAGTATAATGCTGAGTAGAGGTAAAGAGAGGAAGCATTCTTGTCTAATTCTGATCTTAGGGAAAATCATTCACTCATTCACCATTAACTATAATGTCACTTGCAAATTTTGTAAATGACCTTTATCAGGTTGAGGAAGTTTTACCATATTCTTCTTTTTCTACATTGCTGAGAGCACTTTCCACAAATGGATGTTGGATTTTTGTCAGATACTTTTATGCACTTACTGAGATGATCATGTTTATTTTCAGTTTTTAATCTTTTTAATATATTGAATTACATTGATAGATTTCTGAATAGTAAACCAACCTTTTATTGCTATAGTGAACCATGTTTGTCTATGATGTATTTTCTTTTTATATATTGTTGGACCAATTAGCTAAATTTTGTTAAGGATTATAGCATTTATGTTTATGGGGGACATTCGACTATAATTTTCTTATCTGGTAATGCCTGTTTTTCTGTTTTTGGTATCAAGTTTCTGATTTCTGGCCTACCAAAGCGATTGGGAAGAATTCCCTCCACTTTAATGTTCTTGAATAGTTCAAATAGAATATATTCTGCTATTAGGTGCATAAATATTTAGGATTGTGATGTCTTTTTGAATAATTTACTTTCTTATGATTATAAACATATCTTCTGTATTTCAGGTAATGTACTTTAATTTGAAATCCTTGTTTGGTGTTAATGTAGCCTATCAGATCTCTTTTTGACTAGGGTTAGCATGATTATATCTTCTCCCATGCCTTTCCTTTTAACCACTTTATTTTTAAAGTACATTTATTGTAGGCAATATATAATTTTGTCTTGCTTTTTAAATCCAGTTTGGCAATCCTTTTTAACTGAAATATTTAGACCATTTATATTTCAATGTGACTATTGATATATGCAATTATATCATCATATTTCTTTCTGATCTATCCTGCTTGTTCTTTGTTACCATTTTCTCCTTTCTTCTTTCTTTTGGAGTAATAGAGCGTGGTTTATAATTCCACAGTATCCCCTTTATTGGCTCATTTTAGTGTTTGCAGTATGTCTGAAAATGTCTTGGTTTTTATTTTGTTTTTATTTATTTATTTATTTATTTATTTATTTATTTATTTATTTTTGAGACGGAGTCTCGCTCTGTTGCCCAGGCTAGAGTGCAGTGGCGCGATCTCAGCTCACTGCAAGCTCCGCCTCCCGGGTTCACGCCATTCTCCTGCCTCAGCCTCCCAAGTAGCTGGGACTACAGGCGCCCGCCAACACGCCTGGCTAATTTTTTTTTTTTTTTTTTTTTTTTTAGTAGAGACGGGGTTTCACCGTGTTAGCCAGGATGGTCTCGATCTCCTGACCTCGTGATCCGCCTGCCTCAGCCTCACAAAGTGTTGGGATCACAGGCGTGAGCCACCGCGCCCGGCCTTTTATTTTGTTTTTAAAGATTTTTTTCTATATATAGAGTTCTAGGTTGATAGACTTTTTTCTTTCAGTACTTTAAAAATGTTGCTCCATTCTCTTCTCACTTGCATTGTTTCCAATGAGAATCTCCTATTGTCTTTAACTTTGTTCCTTTCTACACAATGTGTATTTTTTTTCTCTGTCTGCTTTTAATGTTTTCCCTGTTCATTTTAATCATTTTAAATGATTTCTTTCTCAGCATCAGATACTGTTTGTCATATAAACACATTTTGTCATATAAACACTTTTTGTCATATAAACACATCTGCTAAAAACTTGAGAGGGACCCTCTGCAAAGATTCAGGTCTCTCTCTCTTAGTTTCTCTCTCTCTCTCTCTCTAGGTCTCTCATCTCCAACATGCAGTCCTGTGATTTGTAATGAGCGTGGTCTCCCCAAAGCTTTTACTCTGTCACCTCAAATCACAGAACCACAAAATTTTGCCTAATTTCCTCTTCTCTGTGCTGTTCTGTGATAACTTTTGAAGGCAAAAGGCTGTGGTGGTTATTGCCCCACCTCAGTTGTTTCCGATATATTAGGGATCACTGTCTTTAATGGCTTGATGTCCAGTCTCTGGAAAGTAATCATTTAATTTATTTTGTCTGTCTGCCTGTTTGTTTGTTTAGCTTGTTTCAGGCAGGGGATAAAATCTAGTCTCGGTGAGTCCATCTTGGCCTGACATAAAGGTGCCATTATAGTTAAATCTTAAAATTCACTTAGAACATGAAATATCTTAATGCACTTAGCAATTATGGAAGACTGTGTATTCCTTCAATTTGTTTTTCTTTTGATCAATACACATTGATTCCGACAATTGATACAGTTGTTGGACATGCACTTCCCTTGGAATCCTCTAGTTTCAATCAAATCAATAGCTATTGGTAAAGAAAGAAACATTCATCATCCCTCTGAATTTACCTTAGGACCATAGAATATATTTATTGGTACTAAAAAGAAGTGCAGAATTGTTAAATGAAAGACACTTTCACTTAACTTTTGGTTAAGGTCCGGAAAAATATATGTTCTGGTTGTCTATTGGGGCATAATAAGTGCTTCCATAACAGAGTGGCTTTAAAAAAGCAACAATCATTTTATTATTAACTCTCATGATTTTGGACCGTGGCTAGACTCTCAAAGATGGTTCTTGCTCGCTGTCTCTCTTGCAGTGGCTGGGCTGAGGTCACTTGGAGTTTCACTCACATGTCTGCAGGTTGGTACTGGGTGTCATCTGGTAGTTCAGATGTAAGAACATCTGTAAGAACACCCATGCATAAGTGCTCCATGTAGCCTCTCTGTTCCTCATCTCATGGTGAATGGCTTCCAAGAACAAGTGTCTCAAGTGGATCTGGCAGAGAATGTCCATTGTCTAGCCTCGAAAATCACAGTGTCATTTTCACAGTAGCCACAGTCCCATTCAGGGTGCACTTGATAGTAAAGGGTGTCCAAGTCACAGTATAGGAAGGAATTAATAGGAGACCCTTTGAGGTCTTCATGGAAAATAGAACCTGCCACAGTGATCCTTGGATCAAGGAGATCCTTGACTATAATAATATGTCATAATAAGTGTACTGCCATGAGCAAGAATGTCCAAAATATACCTAAAAGCTCATTCTGGGTTTTCTGGGTCCAAAAAATACCTAAAGGCTCATTCTGGGTTTTCTGGGCAATGAACTAACTAGGACTGAGAGTTCCTCCTTCCTGTAGTGGTAGGAGAGTGATGGCATTTTCCCCCCAGTACTGGAGATGGTCCTTCCCGCAGACTCTATGTTTCCTAGCTGCTGAGCAGTTGGGCTTCCTAGATAACTCTTCTAAAGCATTGGCACCTCCATCCAGACTTCTTGGGGTGCCAGGCAGCCCGTGCCTGCCCCATTGACGAGTTTGCCTCACTAAGCTTGTCCCACAGGTGGACAGATTACCGTGGAGACTTGCCCTTCCGGAGCAGTAGCCTGGCCCTAGCTTGCCTCCCTGTGAGATGATGGGAGGGACAGGGAGCTGTCTTTGGTATAGTAAGTTTTCTTTTTCTCCAATAAAGTATTTTTCTCAAGCCATATTATGTGATTTTGTAAAACATTTCTTGGCTCCTGATGCATAATTGGCAGAAACTCAGAAGCAAAACATTATGGTACAACCATATGAAAGAGTAAAGAAATAAGTCTGATATGTATTTACATGGTATCTATCTCACCAGTAGCATTCATGGTGAACATTGATAGAATTCGATGAATTTTCTAATTTCACTTCTATTTATTTGCTAGATGGCTGACACTTGTGAAATTCAGAAGCCTATAATAAAAACTAATTTGGCAGTTCGTCGGCTCCAAAATAGCTGGGAAGCTACCTCAGATACCTCTATTGTTTAATGTGGCACCTGGCACATATCAGTGGTTCAGTACTTTAATTAAATGAATGAACAAAAGAGTAGGTAGGAATTTATTGGTCTTTCTTACTGCAAAATACCTATTTTCATAGCTCCTAAAGAGGCCACCTTGCATTTTGTGATAGGTCCTCAGTTATCTCAAATTATATTGTAAACATTATAATTAACATGAGTCTCAATGGTTCAAAGCTGATAATGTTCAATGGCTAAGAGAATATCTTAATGTTTTTTGGGTACATGATTTATCATAAGAAACTGGAGATGAAAAATTTTAAAAAGAAAAATAATTTTTATGTATAAGACAAGCATATATTCATATCTTTAATGTTTAAACACCTTCATGAATCAAACAAGAAAAATTAATGTGCATAAATGGAAATAATGACTAAAGACTACAAATAGCAATTTCCCTGTAGAAGAAATAGAAAGACTGATAAATATACAGAAACATTTTTGATGTTCACCACAATGTAAGTGATTAGTCAAACTGAGAATGATAAGAATGAATGATGATAGACAGTATCAATGACAGTGAGGTGAAAAAATGCAATGTTATGAACGTCTAAAAAGATGGCAAATTGATCCAAAATTTTTGACCAAAATTATTGACCAAGCAACTCTATTTATGTAAAGGCAGCCTAAAAAAGTAAAGATATTTTCAGGTTTTAATCTTATTACTTTGTCAGAAAATTGAGATAACCTTAGGTCCATGAAAAGAAATTTTTTAAAACAACACATCTACCCATGGAATATTATGTAGTCAGTTCAAATTTTGTCGAAGAGTAGTATTTTATAAGATGCATTTTTGTCATGTATAAGGCATATTTTAAAACACTGAGTACTGTATGATCTCTTTCTGAAAAAATAAAAGGATAATAAATGGAAAAATAACTTGGCAGATTATAATAAATTGCTGAGAGGGAATCTCGGTGGTAGTGTTGTGGGTGATTTGTATTTTCTTACTATTGTTTTTCTGTATGTTTTCATTTATATGGTGTAAATGAATTAATTTTTTGTTGGAAAAACAATAACAAGTAACAACAAATA
Source organism: Macaca fascicularis (assembly GCF_037993035.2). NCBI lineage: Eukaryota > Metazoa > Chordata > Mammalia > Primates > Cercopithecidae > Macaca > Macaca fascicularis. The sequence continues at coordinate 6,231,718 of NC_088378.1, forward strand.
AACAAAGCCTGAAACTGAATAGAGCCTTGAGGCTATAACTCTTCTTTGATAGTGGTCTCCTCACCAACTGAAATAGCAGTAAAGCCATCTGTAGCTGTGATTCTGAGAACATATGCACTGACAACTTAACAGCTTTTTCAAGCTCTCTTCAGTTTCACTTGGATAACTTACTGAAGTCTAAGTTAGATAACTAAGAGATTTCTCCCCAGTTACAGGATAAATAGTTTGCCTATTTCAATCAAAATATAAGTGATTCCTAATTAATTAACTCATTCATTCAAAATTAAATGAACATTTCATTGGGCCTCTGCTGCTGGGGTAAGTTGTGGGGCATTTGTAATACAGATGACTGGTGTTTGCCCACTGAGTGCTTGTTATGTATATGCCATCACAGGTCATTTTCATGCATCTTGACTAGTGATTTAAATATATATTTTAAAACAAGTTTAAATCAGCGGGTTAATCCCAACATTGTCCTGTCTATTAATTAGCTGCATTGTTGCATTCAACAGACTGTTACTTATATTGGGTAGTGATAGTTTGGCTGTGTCCTCATTCAAATCCCATCTTGAATTGTAGCACCCATCATCCCCGCATATCATGGGAGAGACCTGGCGGGAGGTCATTGAATCATGGAGGCAGGCTTTCCTGTGCTGTTCTCATGATAATGAATAGGCCTCACAAGATCTGATGGTTTCATAAAGGGCAGTTCCCTTGAACACGCTCTCTTGCCTGCCACATAAGATGGGCCTTTGCTCTGCCTTCACCTTCCACCATGATTGTGAGGCCTCTCCAACCATGCTGACCTGTGAGTCCATTAAACCTCTTCCCTTTATAAATAACTCAGTCTTAGGTATGTCTTTATTAGCAGTGTGAGAACAGGCTAATACAGGTAGTATTTATTTTTTTAGGATAGATTTTTCCAAAAGGGTATTCATGATATGTCCATTTAACCTATTGTAGATCTTAATACTTAATGAGGAGAAAACTTACTTGCAGAACTCCCATATTAACCTTAATTATTTCATCTTCCAGGCTGTTTTGAATGATCTTCACATTTTCAGTTTATGTATAAAAGGTGGAGCCAGAATACATTCTTTAAAAAATTATAGAGTAAAATGTAACCAATATTGAAGGAATCCACTGAAACTATTATTGTTAAATAGAAATGTTCATGTTATTTTAATCAGATGTCACGAGATACAACACATTGGGTAATAGTCAGGAGAAAGTGAATATGACATTGATGGAAACACAGGAATTAGATTATCAGCCACACTCCTTCCTGGATATGAAATATAAAGTTCCTCTAACATTTCACAGAAAGATGCACTTATCTTTCTGCATCTCTGAAAACCTCCTGTCTGGTTTACATAGTGAAGTAAAAATGTCCGTAATATACCAAGAAGTCTGAGGCAGGTACATAAGATCAAAGATTTTCTTTCCTAACCCAAGAGCTAAAATGAGAGGAATCCTTCTGAGTTTCCTGTTTAACCAAAGCAGCTAAGCAGTGATTATGGCCAAAGGCTGTCTTCCTCTCTTTTGATATTCAAGAGATTTAAGTCACCATCTCTCTAATCATAGCATTGAGTACTGTAATAGACTTTTCTGAAAGAAGATAAAAAACTTCCCTTATCTTTTTATGATAAAAATTCAGTGCCATATACAAGTAGAAATGCTTTTCAAGCTTCCTAGAGAAGTTCATCCCTGCAGAAGGTTAGTAATTTGACATGACAGAAACATATTCTCTTGGTAGAGAGAATAATTGTATCCTGCCGTACTCTGTGCATTGGAGACAATCATAAAGATCTACTCAGCTTTATCTAAATGCAGCCCAGCAAATTACACTAATGAATGCTTGATGCTAGTTTAACATTCAGAAAATCCATTGTTTTGGCTTCATATGATTGCAGTGACTGAACTAATTTGGGACAAATCATTCGAGTATCGTCATTGTCTTCTGTGTATAAAGTAAAACTTTGTTCACCATCCTGAATTAGTAAAAACAGTGGCTCAGATTTGAAAATCACAGAGTGGACTTAGAATGGAAAGGAACTACGCAGTGTATTTCCTGCTTGCATTTTTTAGGATTCCTATATTATCTTTACTTTGCCATTTTATCACTTGTAATCACAAATTCTTTATCGTGTGATTTTCTTGCTGATACACGTATTCCAAACTTCTGTTTTTGCCAGCACCATGGATAAATATGGATTTACAAACTGACATAGAAGATAAGGCCAATGTGAGGGTGTCCAAATCGGGTATAGAGAAAAGGAGTCCTTGAGCTTTGGGAGTCAGAACTCTGTAAGTGATGAAAGTCAAGATCAAGAAGAGCAAGGAATCAAAAGCAAGACAGGCATAGAAGAGTCAATTAAACGTAGTAAGCTCAATGGGACTTTTGGACCACAGCCATCAGAAATTAGTGGTTAAACAGAGAAGAAATAAGCATATGGGAATATGGTAACATGGAAGGTCAGAAGTTGATAGTCAAGTATCAAAAAATTTTAAAGAACCTGGTGACAACACAAGGCAGTGAATTTAACATCCAGGCTAGGAATTTCATTGTCAATAGGGTCAGATGTAGTGTAAAACTAGTGAAGAAAAGAGTCTCTCCATTATATCCCATCTCATCATATTGTAATGTCATTTTTTCAAAGGGGAGATAAAAAAATTCAAGTTACACTAGGTATTCAGTGAAGTGTTATGTCCATCCTGGTTCAGCAAAAATAATTATGTTAATCATCCTGAGTTTAAGGAGATGGGAAGTACAGTTTTTCACACTAATAGTACTCCATGTCACATTTATTTGACATGTAAAAGATATTAGACTCTTGGATATAAGGTATTATATAAATATTATTTGTACTTTAAGCCCAAAGCCTTTTAATATTGAAATAAATATACAGAGAAATATCAAATTAAATGTTTGAATTTAAACTAGGAGTCTTTTATGAGAGTCAGGAGAGAAATCTGAGACATAATTGGGTAATAATGCCCGGACAGGCTGGGCAAGGAGAGATAAGAGAAACTTTCTTCCCCAGATGCAATCCATTCAATTGCTTTTCCTTAAACCATTCTCTTTTACATTTCTAATGAGTAATTTCCTGCTTCTTATAGATGCCAGTTTCCAGGGGGGACAAATACTGGTTTATACAGAGAAACGATCATCACATATTTCTCTCTGAAAGAATTTTTTTTTTGAAAGAAGTATATGTAGGGTAAAACCTGCATATTAAACTAAACACAATATGTTCTCTCTTGTACTATAAACTTGTTTCATAATCAACATTGCTTAAACTGACTGGAGGTTGGAAATAACTTTGTTCTCCATAATGTGGTCTGATTAGTGAGTGTTCGAATCATCACTCTTATGATGCCACTCTTGTCTTATCCTATCTACTTCCCCAGCCTGCTTTTGTTTTCAAGGAATGCACCAGAAGCATTGATGCTGAAGGGATCCATAGCTGCCACCTCCAACCCTTTTCCACTTTGCCATTTGGAATGGAGCTGCAGGAGTGCATTGCAGAGTTTCCTACCATTTGAGTCATGGCCTACTAGCTGCACATGTTGCCTGATATTTTCACTCAAGTTAATCTTTAAAGCAATAGAATGTGATAAGTTCCAGATGTCTTTCATAGGAACACCTAAAATTCCAAAAGCACAACTGGTTTTTTCTCTGTCGATACAGAATATTTGCCGCCAAGGTATTCCAGTTTTGCTGGTCAGAATCAGTGATGAAGATTAAAGGGAGCAACGATTTTCTGATTGAGCAGAGAGGGTGATAGAATTATGTTTACTGATCTCTTCATAAGGCAATTTAATCTTGCTTTACTTTCTTGCAAAGTCCCCTAAGCTGTGTCATCAATGTTCTCTGCGACAAAGAATTTGAACTCTTTATTTCTTTGGATAGCGAAGGCAGGACTCTACCCCTTTTGATCTTAGATTATAAACTTCCTAAGGGCATGGACTCTGTTGGCTAAATTCACTTGAAATCAAGTGTTGTACCATTACAGAGAGAACTTGACATTCCATTCTTTTCTATGGGTGAGTGTTCCCTACCAATATTCATCATACATACATTCCTTTTTATGTCCAAGTTTCAGAATGAGTCAGTACCTTCCATACTCTTTGTAACAGGACGAAAAAGATGGCTGTTTCTCCAAAGGAAATGACTGTATCTACAACTTATTGATCAACATAATATAGCCTTGCATTTTTGCAGGAATGTCTCAGAACTCTTTGTTGAATGCACGGCCATCACACTACCTCCTGCTCATTCCCTTAAAGTTGAAATAAAAATTGAATTTTACAATCTGGGTTCTCTTACCTACCAGTGCTCTTGTATTCAAAGGTGCTGATGGTAATGACCATAGCAATCAGGATGTTTAGAAGAATGATGGAGGTGACTGAATGTTGCCATTGAATTGTGATTAAGTTGTTTGAAAGGGCCATCTTAGTTTACAGCTCTGCTTGTAGATTTAATGATCAGTGTGAAGGCTTTCCTTTAAAAGAGCGATTTACCCTTTAGAGCTCCTAACCAGAACAAGTTGCCTTCTGGGACAGCTTCCTAGCTCTCCACAGCCTGGTTACTCAAAGTGTGGGCCCTGGCTTGCTATCCTCAGCATTGCCTCGGAAGCTGTTAGAAATGTCGAAATCTCGGCCTCCAGGCTCCCTCCAGACCTATTATATCAGACTCTGCATCAGAACAAGATTTCACTACAGCTGTGCACGTTAACATTTGAGAAGTGGGGCTCTAGATTGGTTCTGAGATTGTGATTTAAAGACCCGTTTGTCTTTGCTTCTTAGGATGTGATGCCCTGTTTCAACAAGGCCTCATTGAGCTGGGTACTGGTCCTCGTTTTATGCACCTGAGGAGTCCAGCAGAAACACCTCATGGAGAGCATCTCTTCAGTGCCAAGCGACTTCCTGAGTCTCAGGTCTGGTTATTGATGATTTTTGTTCTGCAGCCCTCGTGTCTACTGCCACTGTTTCTCAACGTATTTGGTTAATACACATAGAATTGTGGTATAGTATGATGTGGAAGAACTTTTATTCCTCTGAAGGCTTCATATGGCTACCAGTGACAAAAGAAACCAAAGACTTATGTGTCCACAGCCTATGCTAGTGTTTTGGCGCCTAGATGTCCTGATGCTGAAAATTAATGCAGATGTCGTTTTAAGTTTTGGAGCAGGGTGCTCAAGAATGCCTATTTAAACGTAATGGATACAGTATTAAAGATGTTAGACAAATATGCAGAACATTATCAATTAGACTAAGTTTATAATTAATTGAACTTTTTGGAGCACCCCTGGACGAAGTTGAGAAAAGTAAAACTGTACCCGTGACTTCATCTTTGTCATACCCTCATGAAGTGATTACCTGTATGGAATTTATTTTTTTATTTTCTTTGAGATGGAGTCTAGCTCTGTCTCCAGGCTGGAGTGCAGTGGTGATCTTGGCTCACTGCAACCTCGGACTCCCAGTTTCAAGCGATTTTCCTGCCTCAGCCTCCCGAGTAGCTGGGATTACAGGTGCGTGCCACCATACCCGGCTAATTTTTGTATGATTTTTAGTAGAGACGGGGTTTCACCGTGTCATCCAGGATGGTCTCAATCTCCTGACCTCATGATCCACCCACCTTGGCCTCCCAAAGTGCTGGGATTACAGGTGTGAGCCATCATACCCAGCCTACATGTATGGAATTGTAAGGCTCCCTGAGATATAATAAAAGTACCACTGGTATACAAGATTGAGAATTCCTCATCCACTATTAATATTGCACACAAGTTTCATTTGAACACTGGGTTTGCAAGGTCCTTGCTACAGACTCTTCAATGTTCCATTTTCAGAATCATGCGTGCATGGAACAAAGTATAATCATTTTGATCACACCAGGGATGAACTTCTCATCATTACCTCAGTGTCATCACTTAGCAACAGTTCATAATTATCAAAATTAGGCATAGAAACAGTTTTAAAATCTGCTATCTTGCCAGGTTTTTTCAGATCTCTGTCCCATAGGCTGATCTTTACCCTGCTTTAGTTTGGATTCTAGTTGAACGGACTATTCATTTCTCTCTTTCACAAAGTTTGATTATCTAACTTTCTGTTTTTAATTTTTGAAGAGTTAGATTTTATGCAAAGAGCTACCTACGACATAGAAATTTAAGAATTATTTCAGTGTCTAATCCATGAGTAGGGACTTAAACACTTTCACACTATCGTTAACTCAGAGCTCTCTAATGATTATAAAACACTTTATTATTATTTGTGAGTATCGTCTCATATGCACTGTGACATTATGATTATTCAACAATGTCTATTTCTGGATACCTCTCTTCCTCACTTTTGGTGCTGCTGGTAGAACTGTATGCTGGTAGCATTTCACAGAAGTCTAAACACAAAACTCTTAGGGCTCTTGCTTCATCATGGGCATGGATGGCTGATAAGAACAGATTGATCTACACAGCGTCTTTTCAATTTTATATATTTTTACCCTGGTACATTTACGGCATATTAATCTGCAGCTGTGAGTAAACTCAACAGGATAATTAATTATTATAGACAGACATCAAAGCTTGCTTCTTAATACTCTGTGGAGTCTAAAGGCTTGTAGACATCCTCATTAGCTCATTAAATATTGAGGGTCTAGTATGCATCAAGCATTGCTATGCCCAGAGGATGCAATGTAGAAAACTGGCATAACATGCACCTTTACACCAATAAGTGGGCCAAACAGACATTAAATCATCACAAAAATAATTGTTCCCTTATTTGACTGAAATAATTTGCATTGTCTAGAGATAGAAACTGAGGAGGCCGAGGGACCTAGGGTAAGAGTTTGAAAGAACGCACTAGATAGATCTCATCAGAACTCCTCTTTGTGTAACTAAGGGAGCATTCTTCAGGCAGTATAGGGCTTTTTTTCAGTCCCAGCCAGTCTGGAGGAGAACCCTGTAGAAGTGGAGAGAAAGTAAACATTTTTCTGGGAACATGTTCAAATTATGTGACTTTCAGTGATTTATCTTTTTCCACATTACAGCCTTAAACTATATAGCCTCTGAGAATATATATTCACTGTATCAAACAGGTTGGAAAGTTAAACCTTGCAAATTATTTGAGAAGAGACATATGCATCTGTGCAACACATGCCAGTGAGGTCTTGCATGGAGATCTGGCACGAAGGGACCATTCCTACCTAATGTGGGCTCTGTTGTTATAAACAAGCCCATTCCTTGGGCCAATTTTATGATAATTGATAAATTAATAACTAGCGCTAGAATTCATAGTAGTCAAATTCCCCTGTGAATGACTGGGATGGAGGAAAATGCACTAATAGGTAGGAGGGGAAGTGATCTCCCCTTTGAGTATCGGTGAGGTTCTAAAAGAGTAGAGGGCTATTCCTAGGGAGGAGTTTAAAAGAAGAAGGAGTTGCAGAAGAGATGGGAACCTGAGAAGAGATTTGTGCTATGTGATGGCAGTATGCCAAGAATAGGCCCTTTGGGGGGGAAAAAGAAAGGATTTAGCTTCCTAGCAGCTTTTCTTTTGGTGGTGAAAACATCAATGTCATGCTAAATATTAGCATACCTCTCTAGATTTCTCCCTCAGATATCGAACAGTCCATATAACAGTCCCGTCTGTAAGCCTACGCACAGCGGTGTTGTTTATAGCTACAGTATCTGGTGTAAGGGTGGAGCCAGTGCCACCAGAACAAGCAGTAACTGGGGAGCAGTGATGATGCCAATCCACATGGCTTGTACTGGTGAAGGGCAGCAACATCGTATTTAGGTTGTGGGTCTTCAGAGGAATAAATGTGGAGTGGTGGCCCGTATAAGGGCACCCTCATGTGGAGAACTCAGGATAATTTGAGGTCAAATATGTCCACGCTGCCTAGAAAAACTTGGCCTGCAAATATGCATGGTGGTATAGGATGATGAATGAATGAAGAAGCTTAGAGTTTAGTTAGAATCTGCAATACTTCCAAGGACAAACTATGTAGAGAGTGTTGTTCTTGCTTGCTTGGTTCTGATCATGCTCATTTTAAACACATGCACACACACACACACACACACACACGAATACAATGGGAGAGGAGAAAGAAAGAGGAAACAGGAGAGGGAAATTGATTTTGCAAATGAGAAGCATAAGATGAGGTTGATCAGGTTGTCAGGGCTCAGATTATATAAAGCCTTGTAGATGTTACTAGGATTTCACATTATATCCTAAGTGTAACGGTTTTAGGCTGAATAAACTTTAAACTGTTCTTTTTGTGTTTTCACATTAGAGATGATCCTGCCAGCATTCAGAGAATAGATTAGTCAGGGGCAAGGATGAAATAGGGCACCAGTAAAATGACTATGACATTAGTTCTTTGGAGAGCTGATCCTGTCTTTTTAGTTTTTACAAAGCCAAGCGCATAGATTCCAGTTATGTTTTAAAGATATTCATATTTTAAAGATATTGAGGGAAAGTGTGATACTTGTGTCTTAAAGGTACTGAGGGAAAGTGTGATACTCGTGTCTTAAAGGTACTGAGGGAAAGTGTGGCACTCGTGTCTTAAAGGTACTGAGGGAAAGTGTGGTACTCGTGTGTTAAAGGTACTGAGGCAGTGTGGTACTCGTGTTTTAAAGGTACTGAGGCAGTGTGGTACTCGTGTGTTAAAGGTACTGAGGGAAAGTGTGATACTCGTGTTTTAAAGGTACTGAGGGAAAGTGTGGTACTCGTGTCTTAAAGGTACTGAGGGAAAGTGTGGTACTCGTGTGTTAAAGGTACTGAGGGAAAGTGTGATACTCGTGTCTTAAAGGTACTGAGGGAAAGTGTGGTACTCGTGTTTTAAAGGTACTGAGGGAAAGTGTGGTACTCGTGTGTTAAAGGTACTGAGGGAAAGTGTGATACTCGTGTTTTAAAGGTACTGAGGGAAAGTGTGGTACTCGTGTGTTAAAGGTACTGAGGGAAAGTGTGATACTCGTGTTTTAAAGGTACTGAGGGAAAGTGTGGTACTCGTGTGTTAAAGGTACTGAGGGAAAGTGTGATACTCGTGTTTTAAAGGTACTGAGGGAAAGTGTGGTACTCGTGTGTTAAAGGTACTGAGGCAGAGTGTAGTACTCGTGTTTTAAAGGTACTGAGGGAAAGTGTAGTACTCGTGTGTTAAAGGTACTGAGGCAGTGTGGTACTCGTGTTTTAAAGGTACTGAGGGAAAGTGTGGTACTCGTGTGTTAAAGATATTGAGGGAAAGTGTGATACTCATGTTTTAAAGGTACTGAGGGAAAGTGTGGTACTCATGTTTTAAAGGTACTGAGGGAAAGTGTGACACTCGTGTTTTAAAGATATTAAGGGGAAATGATTATGGGTACAGAAGTACCAATAATGATTTATCTTGGAAACACTGTTAAAGTAATGGATGAGAAATTCATATTTGAAGGGTCAGGATTTGATTATGTTTTGGGGATACCTGTGGGATCAGTGGAAACACAGGCAGGTGAATTTGAAGGTGTATAGGTTTGCAGTGAAGACATACGTACATTTAGAATAAGCAGGACACATAGCATCATGTCATATAAGATGATGTACCAGAACAAATCTCAAATTTCAGAGTCTAGAAACTAACTAGTGAAACAGGGATGGCAAAAAGGAATGAAAGTTGAGTTTACACAAGAAACTCAAAAAGATCTGCCAAAGAGAAATAAAGAACACTTGTAATTTGTGATATTGTATGTATCAAGAGAAGAGAATGTTTTAAGACAGAAGCTAGTGGGAAGCTATGAGAAGTCACAGAGAACTACTTAAAAATGTCAATTGAAGTCACCAGTATGAGCATCATTGGTGACCCTAGCAGGAGTAGGTTAGATGCATACTATTGGGTAGATGTATACTAGAGTGGATAGGTGTCTACTGGAGTGGATAGGTGTCCCTTGGAGTGAGTAGATGTCTACTGGGGTAAGTAGATGTCTACTGAATTTGGTAGATTTCTACTGTATTGGGTATGTATCTACTGGAGTGGGCATATGTCTAATGGAGTAAGTAGATGTCTACTGAACTGGGTAGATGTCTACTGGAATGGATAGGTGTCTACTGGAGTGGGCGTATGTCTACTGGAGTGAGTAGATGTCTACTGTTTGGTAAGTATCTACTGGAGTGGGTTGGTATGTACTGGAGTGAGTAGATGTCTACTGTTTGGTAAGTATCTTCTGGAGTGAGTAGTTGTCTATTGTTAGGCTGATGTTTACTGAAGTAAGTTTAAGAGTAACTGGACTTTGAAGAAGAAAAGGCGTGCTCTATAAATGTGCATTTTTATATTCTAAATATTCATAATTCAGAATATTGGGCAATTTCTTCAAGACTAGTTGTGGAAGCTTGTATATGAACTCTCAATTCCTTATTTGAAAAGTTCAGCAGATATTCTCTAAATCCTGGAGTTTTGTTGAAACCTGACGGCATTGGTGATGTCATCAGAAAGCGGGTAAAGGTCCATTTTCTGAGTCTGCCTACAAACAGAATTTGCAAACTGTTTCCATTGAAGCTTCTCAGGGGTGCAAATTTTGCTCTCCAGAGCCTTGTGTCTCATTGATCATGCTTGCTATTTTCAGCTGGGAAGTCTAATATGACTTTCCCTGAATAACAACAAACATTAAAATATTGCACTGGCATTTCTTTCTTTCCTTCATTTAATTCTAAATTTCAACCTGAAACAAAAATTATTGGGTGTGAAACCCCAAATCTGAGACAGGTCTCAGTTTATTTAGAAAGCTTATTCTGCCAAGGTTGAGGACACTCACCCATGACACAGCCTCAGGAGGTCCTGACGACAGGTGCCCAAGCTGGTAGGGACACAATTTAGTTTTATACATTTTAGGGAGACATAAAACATCGATCAATATGTGTAAGATGTACATTGGTTCAGTCCGGGAAGGTGGGACAACTACAGGCAAAGGCAGGGCAACTAGAAGTGGAGAGGGGACTGCCAGGTCACAGGTAGATAAAAGACAAGTAGTTGCATTCTTTTGAGTTTCTGATTAGCTATTAGCCTCTCCAGATGAGGCAGTCAGATATGCATTGATCTCAGTGAGCAGAGGGGTGACTTTGAATAGAATTGGAGGCGGGTTTGCCCTAAGTGATTCTCAACATGACTTTTCCCTTTAGCTTAGTGATGTGGGGGCCTCAGGATTTATTTTCCTTCCACATTGGCATGGCTTGATAGTGCCTAATATGGCAATCGTGGTCTAGATGGTAACAATCACTAAGTATAAAATAACAGATTTAAATACATGGCACATGGTTGGTGCTTAATAAATAAGACCTCTTAGTAATATTAGTATTAGAAATTACTAAATATTACTTAGTAATATTACTATTAGCTGATTCACCAAAGTGAATCACCTAAATCAATTCATCCTTAGACATCAGAGGCATTTTAAACTCCCAAATGGAATCTCAGATCAAATTTTAAAAGCATGGGAATCCAGAACAAATTTAAGGATCAAAACACATTTCATACTGGACACCATTTTATTTAAAAATAGAAACAATCTTATGTTTATTGAATGCTTATTCCATGCATTCACTTTTTACCAAGAAATAATGTGCATCTGGAAGGAAATAAAGCCCTGATTTAATCATGTGTGGAAAGGAAAAATAAAGATTTTCCTTCTATCATTTGTTCAAGTTGTACTATAAAATTTAAAAATGCCTGTTTTCTTTTTTTAATTTTTATTATACTTTAAGTTCTGGGGTACATGTGCAGAATGTACAGGTTACATAGGTTACATAGGCATACATGTGCCATGGTGGTTTGCTGCACCCACCAACCCGTCTTCTACATTAGGTATTTCTCCTAATGCTGTCCCACCCCTAGCCCTCCACCCCACTACAGGCCCCAGTGTGTGATGTTCCCCTCCCTGTGTCCATGTGTTCTCATCATTCGACTCCCATTTATGAGTTAGAACATGCGGTGTTTGGTTTTCTGTTCTTATGTTAGTTTGCTGAGAATGATGGTTTCCAGCTTCATCCATGTCCCTGCAAAGGGCATGAACTCATCCTTTTTTTATGGCTGCATAGTATTCCATGGTGTGTATGTACCACATTTTCTTTATCCAGTCTGTCCTTGATGGGCATTTGGGTTGGTTCCAAGTCTTCGCTATTGTGAACAGTGCCGCAATAAACATGGGTTGGCGTGTTTTCTGATATCCTTGCACTAGGCTGATACATTGTTATAACAGAGATTCACAGATCTACATCTCTAAGCTACTCACTGGTGACAGAGGTGGTGCAGAATAGGCTCAAGGTCATCTTAGACAATATCTGGAAATAACCAGAACTAAACTATGAACTCCTCATAGTCAGACTCCCAGGTCAGAGCTTTTAGAAAAAAAACCCAAGAGGTTGCTATACCATGATTACATCCTCTCATCTCTACACAGTACAATGATCATTGTTGGAAGTTTATTTTGTTTCTGGAAAGTTTGGAATCAATAACTCAGTATTTATGGAATGCAGCAAAACTACTTCTTATTCTCTTCAAATATACTCAAAGCAATTGTATTACCATCACAGATATGGCACATTTACCTTCCCAGCCACTAAGCCGAGACTTTAAGCCAATTTAGAAAACAGCCACACACCAAAGTGAATCACCTAAATCAATTCATCCTTAGACATCAGAGGCATTTTAAACTCCCAAATGGAGTCTCAGATCAAATTTTAAAAGCATGGGAATCCAGAACAAATTTAAGGATCACAACACATTTCATACTGGACACCATTTTATTTAAAAATAGAAACAATCTTATACTTATTGAATGCTTATTCCATGCATTCACTTTTTACCAAGAAATAATGTGCATCTGGTTTATTTTGTCTAAAAAAATCTTATAAAGCTAAACTATTTTTATGTCTAATCACATACGAGAAAAAATAAAATGTTAGGAGCTCATGTAACTTGCCTGTGTTCATGGCAGATAGGTAGCATAACTAGAATCTGAAATGGTGCTGTCTCCTCCAGGGTCTGTGCTCTACCCTCTGAATTACATTGCTACTCTAATGCAGATCACTGAGTTCCCATAATGTAACTTCCAGAAATTCATACTGTAAAAATAATCATAGATGTTTTCCAACAATTATCCTTAAGCATGTGTGGCCTGATATTTGTTATAAAAACACAATATTAAAAATGATCCAAGTGTCCTAAATAGATTATTTCAATAAATAATAAAAAGTCATATTATTTTATCCTATGCAGTCAATATAAATGAGCATTTTAAGTCTCATAAAAAGCTTTCACTAGGCCAGGTGCAGTGGCTCATGCCTGTAATCTCAGCACTTTGGGAGGCCAAGGCAGGTGCATCACCTGAGGTCAGGAGTTCGAGACCAGCCTGGCCAACATGGGGAAACCCTGTCTCCACTAAAAATACAAAAATTAATCAGGCATGATGGTGAATACCTGTAATCCTAGCTACTTGGGAGGCTGAGGCAGGAGAATCACTTGAACCTGGAAGGCGGAGTTTGCAGTGAGCGAAATCACATCACTGTACTCTAGCCTGGGTGACAGAGTGAGACTCAGTCTCAAGAAAAAAAAAATCCTTTAGTATAATGTTGAGTGCAAAAAGCAGAGTACAAATACTACATATCATTCACAAGCACATAAAAACTTTAATAAATATGCACACTAAAGTAGTTTAAGACATACTCCAAAATGTAGACATTGATTATTTTTAGATTGTGGCATTAAGACAAGTTTAGTCTTTTTTTTTTTTTTTTTTTTTTTTGGTTTTCTGCATTTTCAAATTTTCTACAATGACAATGTATTGTTTTTAAAATAAAACTACCATTAAACTAAAAAAGTGTGTTTTTTTATACCTGTAGTTGAAATTTAATGAAGAAGTTATTCTATAAATTTTTTTCAGTCAGAAAAATGACCATTTATTCAAATATGGCCCTCAAGCCCCCAAATCTATTAAATGTGAGCCCTTCCTTGACTTCAGCCTCCACCATTCTCCAAGCCTTCCATACAGCACCATCTCTATAAGTATAAGTTTGAGAACCCTCACTTGACCTGTGCTTGCACTTCTAACTTCTTGATTCCAGCATCTGATTTTTTTTTTAGTAAGTCCTGTAGCAACTGAAGCATTTATAATAGTGTGTCTCAGTGTCCAAATCAAGTTCAATAACTTTTACATCAGATGAGGTGAAACATTCTGTCAAACTCGACCACCGTGAACTTTCGTAGACCCGATGCTAGTCAAGGAAAGTGACTGATATTGATCGTCTTCTCCTTATGTGGGAGGCAATTGGTCTTTGTGAAGTGTATACAGGAAGGAAGGAGTGAAAATTTAGCTAAAGTTCCTGACCAGTATTGGATTCTTGGCAACTAATAGAATCTTTGGGGAAATACATTGTTCCCTTATTCTCACAGCATATTTGTCCAAATTTTAGATGCTGTAAGTAGCTATAAGGTGTTTAGAGTTTGGTTCAATGTATGTTAATGTCAATATTGAACCTTATTTAATGAAATACAGAAATAACATACACATGAACCTGTGTAAAAGAGACTTTGGGATGTTGACTTTGTGACAAAGTCAAAGGTAACCTTCTGGCTTCAGAAAGGAGCAGAGCACTTTGCCTGCATTTTTCCAATCAATTGTAAATCAATAATATTGACTGCTTTTCCACTGTGGAACAGGCACTGTACTGGAAGATGGAGGAACAAAGAGTGAGTGATAGGACAAAGTTTCTTCAAGGAGCCCGGAGACATTTTCTTTCTATGAGTTTGAGTCTGGGAGTTAGTTCTGCAAAATTTCAAATAATACACACAGTCATCTAGAGCTTTTCCTCTCAGGGTACAAATACACACATGCAGATACACAGAACATAGAGATACCAAACACTTTGCCATTTGTAGTCATATGGATGGTGCTGTTTTGTCACTTCATTTCTTTTATTTCTTTTTCTTTTTCTAGCTTAATTCCCTTAGTACCTTAAGTCAAATCCTTATTTGTTTATTTTTCCCCAAGCTGGCCTAGCACAATAACTTTCTAATTATTCTCTTTGCCGCAGCTATGGACACTGCAATAAATCCCTCATAATGGTGTCAGATTATTCTTTCTAAAATCCAAGTCTAATCATTATTATTCTTGCATAAAAATCTCTGATGATTTCTCCATGTCTAGAGCAAGGACGAACTGTAGTATTTCTTTAAATACATATATATGTTTATATGTCAATGTATGTGTGTATGTGTGTAAACATATTCACATATGCGACTTGAAAACAGCATTCATTTTTGACAGAAAGTTTTGATCATGATTTCAAGTAATATTTTCCATGTAATTTAATTATCTTCAGATATATAATAATAAAATTTTGAACAGTGCATGTTATTTTATCTATAACTGTATTGCACTATATTTAGACAAGCTACTATCACTGGACATTTATTTTATTTCAATTCTCCCTAGTGTAAATAATGGGTGATAGCCATCATTATGTTAAGACATAGAAATTATATAGAAATCTTACTTTAAATCTATGGTCATTTACTAGGATAAA
Source organism: Macaca fascicularis (assembly GCF_037993035.2). Classification (NCBI taxonomy): domain Eukaryota; kingdom Metazoa; phylum Chordata; class Mammalia; order Primates; family Cercopithecidae; genus Macaca; species Macaca fascicularis. The sequence continues at coordinate 6,247,261 of NC_088378.1, forward strand.
ATTACTAGAAAAAAGAACTTACTTATTTTGATGTAACTGCAGTTTTCAGTACTGTATGCATTTTTTTAAGAACTCGCCATTTAATGATGCTTGTGTAGTTCTTTTCCCTTAAAGTTTGTACTTCCAGAAATCACCAAAGATGCATTCACTTTTAAGTTCGAAAAACATCTGCCTTTGGGCATGAGAGGGGAAATAATCATTTAGATTGAGCATTTCAAGCAAAATCTTGAGGCAATGTTAAATGTTAACTTGTCTATGTATAGTAGGTAATGTGTCAAATTCTCAAATTGCTTCTCATTTTTAGGGAAATTACACCCTGTATATCTTGAATATATTCAGTCTTTATTTGACATCTATTTTTAAATAAAACAAAATTTTTTACCTGTCTATATGCATCAGCTTGGTCTTTTCTACTGTGCAATGCAGAAAGAAATGTTGGGTACTTGCTATTTGTTGAAGACCCTGAGGCTAAGGGCTAAGATATTTACTATAATATACTGCTGGTTGAGTAAACAGAAGGGTGCATATCATTCTAAAGTATATTCTTCCTGAGAAATGAGTTGCACACCTGCTACCTACTTGATGAGAATGACGAGTACACTCGGTGCCAAGTGAAACATATTGGATGGGCACAGGAGAGAGGACAAATTCGCTGAGCTTGAGCCATTGATACATGAGTCCTTGGGAAGAAAAAGTTGGCAAGTGCCGGGTGTGAATGGTTAAAAATAGTTCTCCCTTTAATTAGTTGCAGGAAAGGAACGATAATATGCCTTATTTTTGTGGGTTCCTAGATAACAGGAAATTTAAATATTGTATTGAATTTATTTTACTAAGATTTTTGCTTTAAAGATTAGTTTTAAAATAAGGAAAAAAGTGTCCATGTAAAGTTGGTAATTTATCTTGGGCACATTGCTTTCTATTTGTTTATATTTTTTGCTTTTTCATAAGGTAAACATTTTTTTCTAATTCTCAAAATCTTGTATTTTCTCCAGAAAGAACAAAAAAAATAAAAAGAATAACAAAAGTACAAATTAAATCATTGCCCCATTTGCCCATGGAAGATAGAAATCATAAATGGGATAGCTTTTTAAATGTATTCATTTTCTATAATGTTTACATGCATTGACAATGAATACTACTAAAATGATACACTTTTCTTGTGCACATCTGTGAGAAATAAAAAAGCGCTTGGTATTTTTCACTATACGCTGCTTCTTGTTTGAATCTAAACATTAACATACACATAGATATAGGTCTCTGTGCTGGCCCATAAGAATAAAATTATGGCCTCGTGTGTGTTTACAACTCCATCATAAAGTAAGAGTCTGCTGCTAAATGAAGGTGCCTTTAGTTATGGTCATTACTGACTGTCCATGTGAATCAAGGGCTTATATTTAACAAAGATGTGAACTACAGACTTCACTAAATTTCCTAGCCGGTGGACAAGCTCTGTAAACAGCTTCACAAGAATGGCAGCTCTGGAAAACACAAAAGCGGTGAATAGCCTGCGTCATGAGGATGGGAATGGTGATCTTGGCCAGCGGGGAGGAACGGGGCCTCAGCAGCCCAAGGCTCAGAGGCAGGATGAGGCTCTCAGTACTGCCCAGATGGCTGCAGCCCCTAGTTTTCAGTGAGATGACTCTGACCTCATCTCCTCCCAAGACTCTAACATTTTCTCCGTGCACCTGCACCGAGCAGAAATCACACTTCCTTCTTCACAAAGGAAAAAGAGAAGATACCAGCATTCCATCATAGGTTTTTCACCAAATCTACTCGTGTAGGTGCATCTGTGCTTAAGCCTCTGTCTTCACTCCTGTTACAAAGAAGAGCGTCTTCATGCTCCATAAAGCAGTGTTGCTCCAACTTTTATTCCAGAAATGTTTTTAGACTCTTTTCCCTAATTTTAGCACAACAGGTATATTGAGTATCTGTCTATTAACTGTACATCTAGAGCTACATCTGTGCTTTACACGTAAAAATGGTGAGACACCTTGCTCCCCAAAAACCAAGTTTTACTTTGCTGGCAGTAATATTGACCAAATTGAGAATGCATACTAAAAAGAAACAACATGCTTTATGTTAGGGTGTGTGTGTGTGTGTGTGTGTGTGTGTGTGTGTGTGTGTGTAGGGGAAAGGATAAGTAATAGAAAACCCAGATAAAATCAATGTAAAACTGAAAGATTTATTATTGACTCATATCTCCTATATTTCAAGGGAGAGCAAATTTCATAAAAGGTATTATCAGGGCTCTTGCTTGATTTACCTCAATTCTCTTGACTCATTACTCCCATCTTAACCTCTCCTGACTTGTTGTTCCATGCTAAAATGGCTTCTTTCATGTCTACAAGATGGCGGTCCTCAGCAACATGGACTACCCACTTCTTCGTTCACTCTTAAGAAGCACGTCTCCTTCAATAATCATCCAAATCAGACCCCTCAGTTTTGGAATGATTAGGGGACTTCTGAGTAAGTGTATTCAGAAAACCACCATGTGTTTAGGCCTGTGTTTGCAATAAACATTACTGAGAGAATGATGATGGGCTTTGGCCATTAAATGTTTGTCTGGAATTGGGAAGTAAAGTCAATTCTAACCAAATGTCATTGATACTCTACAATGGGCCAGAAGCAAATTAATTTTGGAGAGATAATCAATACCCAATGGATCATTTAATGATGTCAATTGTTTCAATATTTTATTGCTAAAGTTATTCCTTCTGCCTGCTGAATCATATATTTTTTCTTATCTAGTGTGGCAGTCATATGGAAATGCAAATGTAATCTATTATCTCCAACTTTCAGAAAAATCTTGTTGTTCTCACTTCCCCCTCCAGTCAGTCCTATTCCTATTCCTTCTCTTTCAGATTATAAAACTCACTGAGTGTTGTTTCTGCTCACTGACATCATTTCCATAATTACATTTTCTTATCAAAGCATTCTAGTTGAGTATCTTTTAATTTCATTTACTAAAATTATTATTGTCCATGTCTTTAACGTTGTCTCTTGCAAAATGTTGACATTTAGATTTATGGTCCATTTTGAGTTAATTTTAATAGAATTCAAGATATTTATCAAGTTTTTTTCTTCTCTTATAAATATCCAACTCATTTAGCATCATTTGTTGAAAAGACTATTCTTTCCCCATTGAATTGCCCTTGCATCTGTCTTTGTCTAAAAATCAATTGACTTTCTATATGGTTCACTTTAAGACTATTTTGTCCCTTTGATTCTAATAGGTAAATCATTTCTTCCAATATACTGTGTTTTAAATATTGTAGCTTTATAATAAATCTATTAAATAGTGTAATTCCTCCAATTTTGTTCTTTGTTTTAACATTTGGTAATTCCAGTTCCTTTTTATTTCTTTATAAATTTTAGAATGATCTTTGTAATTTCTACAAAAATGTTTGCTGTTATATTGTGTCAATTTTAGTTGAATCCATTGATCAGTTTTAGAATAACTAACATTGTAATAATATTGTAAATAATATTGAACCTTTCAGTTGATCAACATGAAATATCTCTCTGTTTATTTAAAATTTCGTCATTTTCCTTCATCAGTGTTTTGTAGTTTTCAGTACATAGGTTGATATGGTTTGGTCGTGCCGCCACCCAAATCTCAACTTGAATAGTATCTCCCAGAATTCCCATGTGTCATGGGAGGGACCCCGGGGAGGTCATTGAATCATGGAGGCTGATCTTCCCTGTGCAATTCTTGTGATAGTGAATAAGTCTCAAGAGATTTGATGAGCTTATCAGGGGATTATGTTTTTCCTTCTTCTTCATCTCTTGCCACCACCATGTAAGAGGTGCCTTTCACTTCCCACCTTTATTATGAGGCCTCCTCAGCCATGTGGAGCTGTAAGTCCAATTAAACCTCTTTTTCTTCCTAGACTTGGGTATCTCTTTATCAGGAGTGTGAAAACAGACTAATACACAGGTCTTGCATACATTTTGGAAGATTTAGGCAAAATAATTTTATGATGTCTCTGGTTTATTTTAAAGGACATTTTAAACAAATTTAAATTTTATATTCCTAGCTTGATTTTTAAAAATCTACCTTATGGTCCATGGTGATCCTAAACTCACTTATTTGTTCTAGTGATTTCTTTGTTGCTCTTTGTGAATATCTAACATGATAATCATGTCATCTGAAAATAAGAGGGCTTTATTTATTTCTTTCTAATATGTATGCTTTTTATTTCTTCTCTTTGCCTTATTGCATTGCTGAGGACTTTCAATAATTTGTTGAAGAGGAATGATAAGTGAACAACTGTGCTTGTTTCAGATCTTATGAATAAAGCATTCAGTCTTTCACCACTACATACAATGTTACTCATCAGATTTTTGTAGATACCTTTTATTAGGTTGAGAAAATTCCTTTCTCTTCCTAGTTTGCTAAGAATTTTGATCATGAATATAAAATAAGAAGAGAAGCATGGTCGGGATGAAGCCACTGGTGACTCCCACATGCACAGGCAGGGAGAGGAATGGGCCACCAAAGGCATCTCAGCAGGAACATAGAAGTGATGCTGTTGAAGAATCCAAATGAATGTGTTAAAAAAGATTAAGATGAGAAATGACTATTGAATCCTGCTGCATGGAGGCAATTTTTTTTTTTATTATTATACTTCAAGTTCTAGGGTACATGTGCACAACGTGCAGGTTTGTTACATATGTATACTTGTGCCATGTTGGTGTGCTGCACCCATCATCTCATCAGCACCCATCAACTCATCATTTACATTAGGTATAACTACCAATGCCATCCCTCCCCCCTCCCTGCTCCCCATAATAGGCCCCAGTGTGTGATGTTCCCCTTCCAGAGTCCAAGTGATCTCATTGTTCAATTCCCACCTATGAGTGAGAACCTGCGGTGTTTGGTTTTCTGTTCTTGCGATAGTTTGCTGAGAATGATGGCTTCCAGCTGCATCCATGTCCCTACAAAGGACACGAACTCATCCTTTTTTATGGCTGCATAGTATTCCATGGTGTATATGTGCCACATTTTCTTAATCCAGTCTGTCACTGATGGACATTTGGGTTGATTCCAAGTCTTTGCTATTGTGAATAGTGCTGCAATAAACATACGTGTGCATGTGTCTTTATAGCAGCATGATTTATAATCCTTTCGGTATATACCCAGCAATGGGATGGCTGGGTCATATGATATTTCTAGTTCTAGATTCTTGAGAAATCGCCATACTGTTTTCTACAATGGTTGAACCAGTTTACAATCCCACCAACAGTGTAAAAGTGTTCCTATTTCTCCACATCCTCTTCAGCACCTGTTGTTTCCTGACTTTTTAATGATTGCCATTCTAACTGGTGTGAGATGGTATCTCATTGTGGTTTTGATTTGCATTTCTCTGATGGCCAGTGATGACGAGCATTTTTTCATGTGCCTGTTGGTTGTATGCATGTCTTCTTTTGAGAAATGTCTATTCATATCCTTTGCCCACTTTTTGATTGGGTTGCTTGTTTTTTTCTTGTAAATTTGTTTGAGTTCTTTGTAGGTTCTGGATATTAGCCCTTTGTCAGATGAGTAGATTGCAGAAATTTTCTCCCATTCTGTAGGTTGCCTGTTCACTCTGATGGTAGTTTCTTTTGCTGTGCAGAAGCTCTTCAGTTTAATTAGATCCCATTTGTCAGTTATGGCTTTTGCTGTCATTGCTTTTGGTGTTTTAGACATGAAGTCCTTGCCCATGCCTATGTCCTGAATGGTATTACCTAGGTTTTCTTCCAGGGTTTTTATGGTTTTAGGTCTAACATTTAAGTCTCTAATCCATCTTGAATTAATTTTCATATAAGGAGTAAGGAAAGGATCCAGTTTCAGCTTTCTACTTATGGCTAGCCAATTTTCCCAACACCATTTATTAAATAGGGAATCCTTTCCCCATTTCTTGTTTTTCTCAGGTTTGTCAAAGGTCAGATGGCTGTAGATGTCTGGTATTATTTCTGAGGGCTCTGTTCTGTTCCATTGGTCTATATCTCTGTTCTGGTACAGTACCATGCTGTTTTGGTTACTGTAGCCTTGTAGTACAGTTTGAAGTCAGGTAGCGTGATGCCTCCAGCTTTGTTCTTTTGACTTGGGATTATCTTTGCAATGCGGGGTCTTTTTTGGTTCCATATGAACTTTAAAGCAGTTTTTTCCAATTCTGTGAAGAAGAAAGTCATTGGTAGCTTAATGGGGATGGCACTGAATCTATAGATCACCTTGTGCAGTATGGCCATTTTCACAATATTGATTCTTCCTATCCATGAGCATGGAATGTTCTTCCATTTGTTTGTGTCTTCTTTTATTTCACTGAGCAGTGGTTTGTAGTTCTCCTTGAAGGGGTCCTTTGCATCCCTTGTAAGTTGGATTCCTAGGTATTTTATTCTCTTTGAAGCAATTGTGAATGGAAGTTCTTTCATGATTTGGCTCTCTGCTTGTCTGTTACTGGTGTATAAGAATGTTTGTGATTTTTGCACATTGATTTTGTATCCTGAGACTTTGCTGAAGATGCTTATCAGCTTAAGGAGATTTTGGGCTGAGATGATGGGGTTTTCTAAATATATAATCATGTCATCTGCAAACAGGGACAATTTGACTTCTTCTTTTCCTAACTGAATACCCTTGATTTCTTTCTCTTGCCTGATTGCCCTAGCCAGAACTTCCAACACTATGTTGAATAGGAGTGGTGAGAGAGGGCATCCCTGTCTTGTGCCAGTTTTCAAAGGGAAGGCTTCCAGTTTTTGCCCATTCAGTATGATATTGGCTGTGGGTTTGTCATAAATAGCTCTTATTATTTTGAGATACATTCCATCAATATCGAATTTATTGAGAGTTTTTAGCATGAAGGGCTGTTGAATTTTGTCAAAGGCCTTTTCTGCATGTATTGAGATAATCATGTGGTTTTTGTCTTTGGTTCTGTTTATATGCTGGATTACGTTTATTGACTTGCATATGTTGAACCAGCCTTGCATCCCTGGGATGAAGCCCACTTGATCATTGTGGATAAGCTTTTTGATGTGTTGCTGAATCCGGTTTGCCAGTATTTTATTGAGGATTTTTGCATCGATGTTCATCAGGGATATTGGTCTAAAATTCTCTTTTTTTGTTGTGTCTCTGCCAGGCTTTGGTATCAGGATGATGTTGGCCTCATAAAATGAGTTAGGGAGGATTCCCTCTTTTTCTATTGATTGGAATAGTTTCAGAAGGAATGGTACCAGCTCCTCCTTGTACCTCTGGTAGAATTCAGCTGTGAATCCGTCTGGTCCTGGACTTTTTTTGGTTGGTAGGCTATTAATTATTGCCTCAATTTCAGAGCCTGCTATTGGTCTATTCAGGGATTCAACTTTTTCCTGGTTTAGTCTTGGGAGAGTGTAAGTGTCCAGGAAATTATCCATTTCTTCTAGGTTTTCTAGTTTATTTGCGTAGAGGTGTTCATAGTATTCTCTGATGGTAGTTTGTATTTCTGTGGGGTTGGTGGTGATATCCCCTTTATCATTTTTTATTGTGTCTATTTGATTCTCCTCTCTTTTCTTCTTTATTAGTCTTGCTAGCGGTCTATCAATTTTGTTGATCTTTTCAGAAAACCAGCTCCTGGATTCATTGATTTTTTTGGAGGGTTTTTTGTGTCTCTATCTCTTTCAGTTCTGCTCTGATCTTAGTTATTTCTTGCCTTCTGCTAGCTTTTGAATGTGTTTGCTCTTGCTTCTCTACTTCTTTTAATTGTGATGTTAGGGTGTCAATTTTAGATCTTTCCTGCTTTCTTTTGTGGGCATTTAGTGCTATAAATTTCCCACTACACACTGCTTTAAATGTGTCCCAGAGATTCTGTATGTTGTATCTTGGTTCTCATTTGTTTCAAAGAACATCTTTATTTCTGCCTTCATTTCGTTATATACCCAGTAGTCATTCAGGAGCAGGTTGTTCAGTTTCCATGTAGTTGAGTGGTTTTGATTGATTTTCTTAGTCCTGAGTTCCAGTTTGATTGCACTGTGGTCTGAGAGACAGTTTGTTATAATTTCTGTTCTTTTACATTTGCTGAGGAGTGCTTTACTTCCAACTATGTGGTCAATTTCCGAATAAGTGTGATGTGGTGCTGAGAAGAATGTATATTCTGTTGATTTGGGGTGGAGAGTTCTGTAGATGTCTATTAGGTCCGCTTGGTGCAGAGCTGAGTTCAATTCCTGGATATCCTTGTTAACTTTCTGTCTCATTGATCTGTCTAATGTTGACAGTGGGGTGTTGAAGTCTCCCATTATTATTGTATGGGAGTCTAAGTCTCTTTGTAAGTCTCTAAGGACTTGCTTTATGAATCTGGGTGCTCCTGTATTGGGCGCATATATATTTAGGATAGTTAGCTCTTCCTGCTGAATCGATCCCTTTACTATTATGTAATGGCCTTCTTTGTCTCTTTTGGTCTTTGATGGTTTAAAGTCTGTTTTATCAGAGAATAGGATTGCAACCCCTACTTTTTTTTGTTCTCCATTTGCTTGGTATATCTTCCTCCATCCCTTTATTTTGAGCTTATGTGTATCTCTGCATGTGAGATGGGTCTCCTGAATACAGCAAACTGATGGATCTTGACTCTTTATCCAATTTGCCAGTCTGTGTCTTTTAATTGGAGCATTTAGTCCATTTACATTTAATGTTAATATTGTTATGTGTGAACTTGATCCTGTCATTGTGATATTAGCTGGTTATTTTGCTTGTTAGTTGGTGCAACTTCTTCCTAGCCTCGATGGTCTTTACATTTTGGCATGTTTTTGCAATGGCTGGTACCAGTTGTTCCTTTCCATGTTTAGTGCTTCCTTCAGGATCTCTTGTAGGGCAGGCCTGGTGGTGACAAAATCTCTCAGCATTTGCTTGTCTGTAAAGGATTTTATTTCTCCTTCACTGATGAAACTTAGTTTGGCTGGATATGAAATTCTGGGTTGAAAATCCTTTTCTTTAAGAATGTTGAATATTGGCCCCCACTCTCTTCTGGCTTGTAGAGTTTCTGCTGAGAGGTCTGCTGTTAGACTGATGGGCTTCCCTTTGTGGGTAACCCAACCTTTCTCTCTGGCTGCCCTTAACATTTTTTCCTTCATTTCAACTTTGGTGAATCTGACAATTATGTGTCTTGGAGTTGCTCTTCTCGAGGAGTATCTTTATGGCATTCTTTGTATTTCCTGAATTTGAATGTTGGCCCGCCTTACTAGGTTGGGGAAGTTCTCCTGGATGATATCCTGAAGAGTGTCTTCCAACTTGGTTCCATTTTCCCCCTCACTTTCAGGCACACCTATCAGACATAGATTTGGACTTTTCACATAATCCCATATTTCTTGGAGGCTTTGTTCATTTCTTTTTCTTTTTTTTCCTCTACACTTCTCTTCTCGCTTCATTTCATTCACTTGATCTTCAATCATTGATATTCTTTCTTCCAGTTGATCGAGTCGGTTACTGAAGCTTGTGCATTTGTCACGTATTTCTCATGTCATGGTTTTTATCTCTGTCAGCTCGTTGATGGCCTTCTCTGCTTTGCTTATTCTAGTTATCCATTCTTCCATTCTTTTTTCAAGATTTTTAGTTTCTTTGAGCTGGGTACGTAGTTCCTCCTTTAGCTCTGAGAAGTTTGATCGACTGAAGCCTTCTTCTCTCAACTCGTCAAAGTCATTCTCTGTCCAGCTTTGATCTGTTGCTGGCGATGAGCTGCGTTCCTTTGGAGGGGGAGATGCACTCTGATTTTTTGAATTTTTTGAATTTCCACCTTTTTTGCCCTGCTTTTTCCCCATCTTTGTGGTTTTATCTGCCTTTGGTCTTTGATGCTGGTGATGTACTGATGGGGTTTTGGTGTGGGTGTCCTTTCTGTTTGTTAGTTTTCCTTCTAACGGTCAGGACCCTCAGCTGTAGGTCTGTTGGAGATTGCTTGAGGTCCACTCCAGACCCTGTTTGCCTGGATATCAGCAGCGGAGGCTGCAGAAGATAGAATATTGCTGTACAGCGAGTGCTGCTGTCTGATTCTTGTTCTGGTAGCTTCGTCTCAGGGATGTACCCCACCGTGCGAGGTGTGAGGTGTCTGCCTGCACCTAGTGGGGGATGTCCCCCAGTTAGGCTACTCAGGGGTCAGAGACCCACTTGAGCAGACAGACTGTCCGTTCTCAGATTTCAACCTCCGTGCTGGGAGATCCACTGCTCTCTTCAAAGCTGTCAGACGGGATAATTAACATCTGCAGAGGTTTCTGCTGCTTTTTTTTTTTTTTCTATGCCCTGTCCCCAGAGGTGGAGTCTACAGAGACAGGCAGGCCTCCTTGAGCTGCGGTGGGCTCCACCCAGTTTGAGCTTCCCGGAGGCTTTGTTTACCTACTTAAGTCTCAGCAATGGTGGGCGCCCCTCCCCCAGATGGAGGCAATTTTTAACCTCAGCAAGAGCAATTTCATTGGAGTGGTGGGAATAAAACTAAGTTTCAATAATTAGAGGATTAAATAAAGTATGTTCAGTGGACAATTACAGATGTTTACATTGTTTCTTTCTGTAAAATGGGTAGAGTAATAAGGAGATATTATGAGAAAGAAGTGAAGTTAAGGGTCAATTTCTTATATAAATATAGTATAGCATGATTTCATATCGAAGGCATGATCTGAGAAAGAAAGTGAAATTAGAGATAAAAGAGAAGGAACGGAAATAACTACAGATGTAAATTCATGAATAAAGCCACAGTGGAAGGAATTCAAAGCAAAGCTGGATGGGCTTGGCCTTTGAAAGGAGCAGGGACACTCCTGGTTCAATACATGTAGCCAAGTATATTGTTATTCCTAACACAATACAGTAGGAATTCATAAAGTAAATGAGGAGAACAGATAACCAATAGGAAAAAAGATTTTGAAAGCAAGATCATACAATTTATGATGGAAAATATAAATAGCAAACAGAATCATTTAAAAAGGCTCATTAATAATAATAATGCAAATTAAAATATCTAAAATGAATTTGAGTAAGACGGAGTAATCACACACTTCTTTTTATTAATTCTCACTGAACTCAGCTATAAAACTTGGACAAAATGCATGTGTAGCTGGTGACGATTCTGAATAGCCTGTAGATTATATACGTAGTGTGACAGTGTGTGTGTCTGTGTTTGTATGTATGTGCAGATGTATGTTAGGCGGGACAGAGATGACGAGAATTTGACCGCCACTAAACAGTGATAAGGTGGATATTATTTTCCTTCTAGTATCCTCCTTAACAAAACATAACTCAAACCACCATGGTGTGACCTTAGAGAGAGCCAGAAAAGGCTCCCTAGTTCTTGCTCACACAGTGGAAAAGGAAACTTTTAAAGCTCAAAGAGAATGGGGAAAATCCCCCAGGAATTTTTTTTCTTTCCATTTTATCTGTTTGCTCATGCCTCAGCCCCTGGGCTGTCTTAGGCAGAGGCAATAGCAAAGCAACATCATCAGAAGTGGAGCTGGAGGTGTCAAAATTCTGAGGGAAGAATCCTTTCTTTTGTTTTGTGGAGCTGTGGCTGTACATGCCAATGCCACATCTGTAGTGTTTGTTCCTCTCCGCAGGTCCTCTCACTGCATGGCCCCAGGTCACAGAAGGCAAATCAAGGAAGTGAATTGCTTCTGGACAAGGATTGAAAATGGGAACTCCTAGAGGGGACAAACATTGAGAAATGATGGAAAATGACCCTACGATGTAATTGTATAAACTCCTGTCTTTGTCCAGTCTGTGTGGACCTCATCCTAGTTACATACTGAGGATGCAGGAACGAAGCCAAGCGTGGACTCCTGGCCATATCCCAGACTGACCACCAGATAGCACAGAATAGCACTGCAAAGGATCTGAAAACAGCTGGCATTTCAACCACAGTCTACAAAAATATCAACATTCTCTATAGAATATAAATCAGAGCTAGAGTCTCGTATTTAATATTCCAATAAAGGATCCAAAACCACAGCAGATAGCAGAAATAATTTCCAATGTGCTGTGTCACCATAGGATAACTATAGTTAACAGTAATATATCATTTCAAATAGCTAGAAGGAAGATTTTGAATGTTCCTAACATAAAGGCATGATAAACTTTTGAGATGATGATATGCTAATTACCCTGACTTGATCTCTATACATTATATGTATTGAGACATCACTATGTTCCCCATGAATTTGTACAATTATTGTTTGCCAATTAAAGAATACAAACCCAAAACAATTCTAAAATTAAAAATAATTCAAAATATTCAAGATACAAATTAAATTACTTAGCATATGAAGCACAACAAAAATCTCTACTTACTTTAAAAAAGACAATCAAGTGAACCCAGGAGGCAGAGGTTACAGTGAGCTGAGATCATACCACTGGACATTAGCCTGGGTGACAGAGCAAGACTCTGTCTTAAAAAAGATGAGAAAAAAAAAGACAATATCATGTGAACACCAAAAGAGATAAAACATCAAGTTTACTGTAATATACATGCAATTTTCTAGAGTTGGAAGCATGAGGATTGGAAAATATCACATTGTTCCTCACAAAAACTGTATGTAATCAGTACCACTACTTTTCTCATTTTGCATTTAAGTAAAATGAGGTGAAGACTGTTTTATTTATTTACTTATTTTTGAGACAGGGTCTCACTTCAGTCACCCAGGCTAGAGTGCAGTGGCACAATTACAGTTCAATGCAGACTAGACTTCCCGGGTTCAGGCTATTCTCCTATGTTAGCCTCCTGGGTAGCTGGGACCACAGGCATGCGCCACCAAGTCCAGATAGTTTTTTGTATTATTAGTAGAGATGTGATTTTGCCATTTGCCCAGGCTGGTCTTGAACTCATAGGCTCAAGCGATCCACCTACCTCAGCCTCCCAAAATGCTGTGATTACAGGAGTGAGCTACTGTGACCGGCTGACTTTTAAATAACATATTCACAGTCGCATACCTAACCAGTATATTCTGCAGGTTAACTCTGACCATCTGATATCATCCTTTCCAATCATTATACAATTCTGCCTCTCAAAGAAGTGAAAAGCAAAGACAAAAAATGTTGGGAAAAAAAGAAATAGAGACAAAATAATTTGTAGGAGCTTTTCCATTCATGTAAATAAATTTACTTAAATCTTTAGCATTTCAAAATATTTATTTTAAGTACAGATTTACTGTAAAGATAAACATGGAGAGGAGACAGAATGATCTGGTCACTGTCTTTGTCATAATCTAGTAGGGAATTTAGTTCTTAAAGGCAATAGAAATCCATACACCTTTTTAGATCTATGGCCTTTCTTATAGATTTTGTGTCTTCCCCAAATTTATATATTGACATCTCAACCCTTAATACCTCAGGATGTAACCTCATTTTGAGACAGGGTCTTTAAAAAAGTAATTATGCTAAAAGGATGTCATTAGGGTGGGTCCTATTCCGACACGACTGGTGTCCGTATCAAAAAGGGAAATTTGGTAAAGATGCATAGACAGGAGGAATGCAGTGCAAAAAGAGTTAGGTTGACACAAGTCAAGAAAATGCAAGACCGAGAAGGAAGGCCTCAACAGATCCTTCCTTCGCAGCCTCCAGAAGGAACCAACCCCGTTAGCAACTTGATCGTAGCCTTTTAGACCCCAGAACTGTAAGGTGTTGCAATTCTGTTAAGCCAACCATTCTGTGGTGCTTTGTTATGAAAGCCTCAGGCAACTCTCGTATACATGGGGGATTGGTTCCGGGATCCTTTCGCAGATACCAAAATCCTCAGATGCTCAAGGCCCTGATATCAAACAGCATAGCATTTGCATATAACCTCCACACATCCGGTACACCCTAAATCATCTCTAGATTACTTACAATAACTCATTCCATGCCTACACATCACTGCATTTGCATGCATTCAACATGTTACTCGGCACACAAAATTCAAGTTTTGTTTTTAGAACTCTGTGGACTTTTTTCCTGAATACTTTCAATCTGTTTTATTTGAATTCATAGATGTGGATTCCACAAATGGGGATGGCTGACTGCAATACAACCTTAGTGATAATAGCTCAGGAAAGAACCAGTGACTCTGGTCCTGAAGAGAGGAATGTGTTAGAAGTTCTGAGTAGTGAGGCATACCATCTACTTCCTGAGAACTTAAGAGACAAACAAAAGGATTCGAAACTCATTTGCATGAGAAAAGTTTTGTGGAGGTGACCCTGCACTCTTATGTCCTTAGTATAGATTAGATTCCTTACAGAGCTACTTTTATATTGCTTCTATTCCAGCAGGCCCTTGGTGCATTCCTAGCTAATAGTCCCCCCACCACCCTCTCCACTACACACACCAGAAACGGAATGAGTTTGGCATATTCTCCCTGAATGGCATGTGGTGAGAAATCACAATCTCTGATGTGCTTTTGGTATCCCAAGTTGCAAGTCGGAAAGCTTGTTCCAAGTTTTACAGGTAGGTAAGCAAACTGTACTCAGTGATAAATGTTATTATCAAGATCATCACTAGATGGGATGGGAAAATAAAGAATGGATGAGTAATCTATACCAATAACTTTCCCAGGAACTGAGTGGGGGTTGAGGATGGAAATGAAACTGTGAATTAATCTTTTTTTTTTTTTAATGAGACTTAGCCTCAGGAAAGATAGAGTAGATATTTTTTCCCCTGTTTCTCTGCTAAGTCTAAATAAATACCATGGGCCTTACATAATAAAACAAACAAAAGGGAACTCTGAAAGGAGGAGAACAGGCAAATAAGCCAGGGACTCAGGACTCAATAAATGATATGGTCATGGTGGCGAGTTCTGTGAGTTTCCAGGTGTCGAGTTAGCAACCCAGTAACAACAGGTACAGAAGAAAAAAAAGAGGTTCCCAAGAAAAGCCAGCTCTTTCCAGCCAAAAGATCAGAAAAGGGACAGCCCACAGTGATCTGTGGACATGCCCTTTTGTCTTAACTAAAGCAATATCAATATCCTGGTAGCGATACTGTCCTATAGGATTGCAAAATGTCGCCATTGGTGAAAACTAGGTAAACTGTTTGAAGGGGTCTCTTTGTATTATTTCTTAAATCTGCACGTGATTATAAAGTTGTCTCCAATTAAATGTAACATTTTAAGAGAAAAGAAAGAGAATTCAGAAAAGGAAAAGGGTGGTAAAAACAATCATATGCGAATGCATAGAGCCCTTAATTTAACAATTTGTACTCATAATCTGACTTGCGTTTTATGCATTTGTGAATATTTTATCAGCCTAGCTTGCATGTGATGTGAGCATGGACTATGGGACTAAACTGCTTGAATTCAAATTCTGGCTGTAGCACTTACAAGGCACATGGCCTTGGGCAAGTTATTTACCCGCTGTGGGGTTCTGTTTCTTCATCCACAGATTGGCAATTAAAAATTGTGCTCAAGTCAGTGTTTTCTTCTTTGTTGAAGATAATTAAATCAGTTCATATACATAAACATTTTACATCAGTGTTCACACTGTATGTAAATGGATGATCAACTACTTTCAACTTTTCTTTAAGTCAACTCTGAAGGCAGAGACTTGTCTCTCTCAAGGTTTATTTTCTAGTGCCATGTCAAATATATTTTGGGAGTAAAAACCATTGGTTTAATTCAAATTAAAATATATTCTGAATTTCAAATAGTTAAGTTACTGAAAAATGAGATGTTTTAAATTCATTTACTGTAGGTAATTCTAAGAGTCTGTTCCTGCTAGTATAATAAAACCAATATGGAAAGAGTAATTGGTCTATTCTTGAATTATTTTGTCATCTTGTAAGCTGCAAAGAAATATGTAACACATTTTATTTATTTAATTTTATATAAAGCCAAGACATAATTCTACTTAGTACACTTTACATTACTTTATTCTTCTTGAAGTCAGTGATACTACATACATGTACACCTACTGAGGGCAGATTTGGTAAGTATTGCAAAAAAACCCACAAAAAAACAAAGAACAATTTTATAGTTAAGCTAATATGGTGTCAGACTGCAGCCATCAATTGTATCTAAAACAGTACGTGTATTTTTTTTCTGTAGTTTTGTGACTAGATAGGTGTTTTACACCAGATATATTTGGTTTGCAAGGCAAATGTAAAATTTCCTCACAAATTATTTATATGGTTTTCTCAATTTGCATTTGCTTCTAAAAATGTGTGATTCATTTTGGTGATGACACTGAAAGATTTCTCATATGAAATTCAGTCTATCAACTTCGATTTAAGGATATACAATGGATGACCTCACCTAACCATTTTATTCTATTCATAACGAGGAAATAATTTGAGCAACTGTTCAAAGGCATTTTGTCACATAAGTTAAATTTAAGTCAATGCAGCAAACATGCTCAGAACATCCACTATATACATAAAAGATTACTAGATGCCACACATAATTATAAAGGGAAGACATGCATGTTCAGTATCATAGAGGAATCCATACCTAAAATTATTCAGGTAATTATATACCTCTTGTTAAGTGCTAATATGTGAGGGAGCTACCCTGAGACCACATAAGAAGGGTATTTAACTTAAAACTGGGGCCTGGGTTAGGGAAAGCATGCCTGAGGAGTTGGTGACAAAAGTGAGATCTATGAGATATGTAAAGTCGCACAAGGAAAAAGTTTGGGCACAAATGAGGAGAAGAGTATACCAGGCAGAAGAAACAACATCTATTAAGGCTCAGATGTGAAAAAGAGAATGAAACTACCAGCTGTAGGATCTAATGGTGACTTAGTACAGCTGGAGGGAAAAGCATGAGAATGAGTGGTGAGCGATGGGTTTTCAGATGTCAGCAGATATAAGATTTTGTAAGCTATGCATATTATTAAGAGTTCTCCAGAGAAACAGAACCAATAGGAAATATATGAAAAGATTTATTATGAGGAATTGATTCATGCAGTTGCGGAGGCTGACATGTCCCATGATCTGTCATCTGCAAGCTGGAGACTCAAGAGAGCCAACGGTGTAAGTCCCAGTCTGAGGGTAGGAAAAGACTAACATTTCAGTTTAGTAGTCAGGCAGAAGGGGCAAAGTCTCTCTTCCTCCATGTTTTGTTCTTTTTAAGCACTCAATAGATTGGATCATGTCCACTCACATTGGAGAGAACAACCTGCTTTACTAAGTCACTGATTCAAATGCTAATCTTATCTGGAAACTTCCTCACAGACACAATCAGAAATCATATTTAGTCAAACATCTGGGTACTCTATCATCTAATCAACTTGACACATGAAATTTTATCCTCACAAGTCCATCCCTTGTCAGTTTGGCATTTATACCCATCTCCCTAAATCATACTTAATCTCCAAATAAAGACAATAACAAGGTCATAATTCTGCCTAAGATAATACACCTATCCTGTGAACAACCAAAAGTGCAATAACCCCTTTCCCAGAAAGGAGGTAAATATAATGTATTCAAACAAAATAAAGAGTAAATAATTATGAAAAGTATAGTCCTAGTTTCTGTAACTGGCCACTTGATTGCAGCTGTTATTTATAATAGTCTTTTCTTAACTACCCACTCTGTACTTTTTGCCTTCAGCAAGCATCTCAGCTGGTTGTAATTCTATGACCCAAAGCTTTACTTCTGAAAAGTCTGGACCATTCCTAGTCTTGCCTGGATTGGTGTGTCATGGTTTTCCATTGCCCTTAGTCAGAGGGCAGGGTAATACTAAGAGACACTCTGAGGGATCTCCTGTATTTCAGACATGCTTCTTCTTACCTTTGCAGAGAAGCAATCTAAGCTCCCATTGGTAGTCAGAATCGATCACCACAGCCAGCAAGTAACTCTCATCGTTGCCTGTTGACTCAGAGGCATAAGGAGCCCAAAATGGCCAGGTAGCGGTTTGAGCTTCCAGGTCAATGGAATCATTGTTGTGTCTCCTGGTGGAAGCATTCCTTCCTCTGGAATTAAGACCTCTAGGCCATCAGAGCAGAAGCTTGCAGAAACAGAAAGCAAACATTTTTCTAGTGGCTCTGAGGGATAATAGTGAGTGGTGCTACTCTCATTTTTGCCCCTTCATTCCTGGGCTTATGAATCTTGGCTATGAGAAAAATAGCATGAAATATTGGATCTTGAATTAGAGCATGTGCAGCCTTCTGGAGAAACGTGTCCCAGCTGTGCAAGGTTTTGTCACTCAGTGGGCACTGTAACTGTTACTTCAAAAATTAGTTCCAGGATTCTATAAGGCCAGCTGTTTCAGGGTGGTGGGGAACACAGTAAGACCACCAAATTCCATGAACAAGGACCTATTGCTGCACTTCTGTGGTTGTGACGTGAGTTCCTTGATCAGAGTCAATGCTATGTGGAACACCATGAAAGTGGATGCAAATGTCTGTAAGTCCACAGATGGTAGTTTATGAAGAATAATTGTATGCAGTGAAGGCAAATTCATATTCAGACTTAAATGTCTATTCCAATAAGAACATAAATAATGTCCCTTTTATGATGGAAATGAACAAATGCAATCAATCTGTTAGCAGGTTGCTGGCTGATCGCCCTGGGAACGGGGCCATTTCAGGGACTCAGTGGTCTCCGCTGCTGGCAGATTGGGCATTCAGTGGTGGCCACAGCTAGGTTGACCTTGATGAGTGGAAGTCCATGTTGCAGAGTCCACTTATAACCTCTATCCCTGCCACCATGTCCACTTTGTTCATGAGCCCATTGGGCAACAAAAGGGTTGACTAGGGAAAGAGGCTGAGTTGTATCCACAGAACAGGTCATCTCTTTGATTATTAAAGTCTTCATCTGCTGAGGTCACCATTTGGTGAGCATTCATGCGGTGCACAAATATCTTTGTGGTTTTTGCTCATTCAGAGAGGTCTATATTCACGTATTTCCCTAAATTTCTTTGTAACCAATTTTAGAGTCATATTCCTTCCAAGTCTCTGACCATCCAGCCAAACCGTTGGCACAGCCCATGATCGCTATACAATCACACATCTGACTATTTCTACTTCCAAGCAAAGTGAACAACTAGCTGCACTGCTCTAAGTTCTGCTTACTGGGAGGATTTCTCTTTACATCTGTTCTTCAGGGATGTCCCAGAAAGAGGCTCTAGTGTTGCAGCTGTCCACTTTTGGGTGATGCCTGCATGTCATGTGAAATGAACTAAACGTTTATGCTTCCCCACAATTCATGTGTTAAAATCTTAACCCTCAATATGATGGCATTAGGAGATGGAGCCTTTGGGAAGTAGTTAAGTCATGAGGGTGGAGTCCTCCTGAGTGGGATAAGTGTTTTTATAAAAAGAGACCCAAGGGAGCCCTCTAGATCTCCTTCCACCTTTTGAGGATCAAAGGAGAAGTTAGCTATCTGAACATAGAGGAAGGATCTTTCCAGAACCTGACCATGCTGGCATTCTAATCTTGGGATTCCAGCTTCCAGAACAGTGAGAAATAAATTTCTGTTGTTTGTAGGTCCCTAGTCTACAATAATTTGTTACAGTATCCCAAGTTGACTTAGATATATGAAAATGGATGCAGAACCATCTGTAAACCAGGCCTAGCCCAGGCTTCTCATCCAGTGACCTGACTGTAAGGTACCTTCCATGAGGCTGTAGGTGCAGGCTGGCTGAGCGATGGTGACATAGCAGGAGTGGAGACCATGAGCATTTGGACAACTTCTTCATGTAACTTACCTGTTCCTTCAGGGCCTGCTTGGGCCTAATCAAGTATGAACTGCTTCCATTTGGTGACGGAATGCTATGGTGCATGCCCAACTTCATGACCTGGTGGATCAGATAACACCCAGTTCATAATGGGCAGCTCAGGTCATATGGTACCTTGGTAACCCATGGTTAAGCAATCAGTGTCTACTAAGGCCCAGAAGCAGGCCAAGATCGATTCCTTAAAAGGGAAGTAGTTACCTGCAGACAATGACGGCACAGCCTTGCACTGAAATTCTAAGGACTCACTGTAAGATTTACCTCAAGGGGACTGACAAAGACTCCAAACAGCGGTCCTCTTTGTCAATGACACTTTAAGCACTATTGGATTGCCTGAAGTGGCAGAGAGATTTGCACATCAGCCTGGACCTGTTGCAGACTTTTCTCCTGCTCTCAGCCCCACTCAAAACTAGGAGCTTTTCAAGTCACTTGGTAAATGGGCCAGAGTAACACACCTAGATGAGAAATACGTTACATCCAAACTCCAAAGAGGCCCAGTAGGCATTGTACCTCTTTTTTGGTTGTAGAAGGGGATAGATGCAGCAAATTGTTCTTTAATTCAGAAGAGTTATCTTGACATGACCCACGCCATGGATCCCCTAGACATTTCATTGAGGTAGAAGGTCCTTGATTTTTGGTCAGATTTATCTCCCACCTTCTGGCACACATGTCTTACCAGTAAGTCTAGAGTAGTTGCTACTTCTTCCTTACTAGGTCAAATAAGCATGTCACCAATGTAACAGGCCAGTGTGATATGTTGTGGAAGGGAAAAATAATCATGGCATAAGCCTTGAGATTTGATATATCCAAGAGGTATGGCAGTGAAGGTGTAGTTTTGCCCTTACCATTCGAACAAAAAGTGTTTCTGGTGTGTCTGATTGACAAGGATGGAGAAAAGGGAATTTGCCAGATCAATAGCTGTATATCAGGTACCCGTAGATAGGTTAATTTGCTCAACCAATGAAGCCACATCTAGTACTGTAACTGCAATCGAAGCCACCACCTATTTAAGCTTACAATAATCCACTGTCATCCTCCAAGATTAATCTGTCTTTTGCACACGCTAAATAGGTGAGCTAAACGGGGATGTGGTGGGAATTGCCAACCCTGCTACCTTTAAGCCTTTGATAATGGCACTGAATCTCTGTAACCCCTCCAGGGATGCAGCATGCTTTTGATTGATCATTTTCCCAAATAGATGCCTTTCTGGTGGCTTCCACTTGGCCTTTCCCATCATAATAATCCTCATCACACAGGTCAGGGAACACAGGTCAGGAATGTAGGGATTCTGCAAACTGCTGAGTATTTCTATTCCAATTATGCATTCCGGACCTTTGCAAATAACCACAAAATGGGTTCAAAGACCCACTTGAACCACTGTGAGATGGCCCTGAAGTAAAACTCTATTGATTACCTGAGCTTCATAAGCCCCTACTCTGACTGGGTAGCCTGCAATAATATTTTGTGTCTCTTCAAATTAGTGTCAGTTTAGAGACAGTTTCTGGCTCTCCCCAAAAGGCTTTATTATTTCTTTTTCCCCAGTGCCAAGTTACTCTGGTAAAAGCAGGTACATCCTTTTGGGGGAGGTTGAGAGAAAAATTAACTGTATAAATTTTCAGTAGTGTGCCAAGGTCATTCCTCAAGGGAAACCAGGCTCACCTTTGCTCAAGGTGTTCTGCAGTTGTAAAAATGGCCCCAGTCTGACAACTTATTAAGGGATCATGACTGTCTGCTTATGATTTAGGTTACGGTCATGTTCACTTGCCTTAAACTTTTCTGCATATACTGATCAAACAAGAATTTGATAAGCTTTCTATTTTACTTCTAGTAGCACCATAATCAACCAGCAAACATCATAGGTCTTTGAGTCAGTATTCTGATGTCTGCTTTCACTTTGCTGTTCTTTACTATACCACGCCCACCTTGCCATTGGTGGTTGAGTGCCTCCACTTGGCCACTGTCACTCCAGGATACAATTACTTCCCTTGAGTTTAGGTTTCCTCATTCATTGGCTGAACTTCCTACTGTGAGGTCTGTCCAATGGAGAAAAGCAACCACAGATCTCTTTGAGAACATTGGGCCTCCCCTCACACATTCATTTCTCACACTCGTGGTGAAAGGTATGTCTTCTGGACCTTCCCAGAGTGGATGTGTCCAATCTTCCTAAGCCTTTGAAGTCCTTCCTCTTCATTAAATCAAAGCAGGGCTGGCACTTTTAACTTGCTCACTGTGGGCTGCTTTTGGGCCCACATTTTAGCTAATCAACCAAACCAACTATGAAAGCCCTTTCTAACTCCCTGAGCTGCAACCTTAAATCCAGAATATTCTTATTGAGCCCACATCAATAAATTTATCTTGATCCAATTTTATGTTCCTTCCACCATTATCTCACACCTTTAGTATCCATTCCTGCACATGTTCCTTGGATTTCTGACTGTAGCAATGAGAAAAACCAAGTAATTCTTTTGAAGTGTAGTTTACCTTTTCAAGGGCCACACTTTGTACTTGATTTTAGGGGTCTGCTGGAACTTGGGTCCTGTTATAAGCCTAAAAACTAATAGGGATTGTGAGAGTGGGTCTTGAGGAGAATCAGCATTGTCTTGCATGGCAACTGCCTCATGAGAGGCCAGCCACTACAGTTTCCTTAGACAATGATCTGTTAGTGAGTCATCTCAGATGGGACTGGGGAGGTTGATTCTACTGGGGATAGGGAAGCTAATTCTCCTGGAGGTGGGAGTCTTCTACTGGCAAAGAAAGCTCAGCATTATTTAAGGCTCAATACTCTAGCTTCTTCAGCTTCCTCCCACCCATCCTACCCCAGTTTACAAAATCCTATTCTTCCCCAATCAATGCCCTCCCTTTAATAGTAGAACTTTGTGAGGATGGGAGCTCAAATTGCATTGTAATTCAGCCAGTTGAAGGATAAGATTCTGTGTTTAATTTTCAGCGATCTCAATCCTGCTGCTGCAGGAGACAAGGGTCTCCTTTAGGGCACAAATAGAAGTTTTCAACTTTTTTGGTGGTGTGATGGTTAATTTTACATGTCAACTTGACTAGATTATAGAGTGCTCAGATATTTGGCTAAACACTATCTCTGTAACTGTCTGTGGGGGTGTTTCCAGATGAGATGAGTAGATGAGATGAGATTTGAATCAGTGGACTCTGTAAAGCAGACTGTCCTCTCCAGTGTGAGTGGGCACCATCCAATTGGGTTAACTCACTGAAATGTATTTTGAAAGGAGCTAGAATTAACTGAAACAGTACAAAAATTGTTACCTTTGAAGTGGGGTGCTGCCAAAATAGAAATCATCTTAGTGGTCACAAAAAAAGACAGTAAGAAACTGATCTAGATTGGAAAGGAGGCACCTCTTACATGCAGTGGCAAAATATTAGATAAAATGCCACGTGTCAAACTTGAAAAGCAACCCACGTGTCTACCGAGATGTATGCTAGGATAAGAGATAGGAAAAAGCCAAAATGTGGTATAACAACTTTTACTCTCTGCTTTTAGCATGGAATGAAAAAAAAAAAAAAACAGGTGAGATTAGCTTAAAGACATTGCAACTTGCACATGTTTGAAAATTCAGCTGCCTCCTGATCTCAACAGGAATAGAAAAGAAGGAAAATAAAAAAGATTGAGATGAAAAATGTTCATTAAGCTTTATAAGTTATTCAAAGAGACTCGACTCTGAGTGTCCTTTGCTCCAAGCCTAATTTTCAGATGGTCTCAAGCTAATTAACATTAAATTGAGAGAGACTGATATAGGGACAAAAAGGAATCAGGCTTGAAAGTTATGTCTGGGGGGAAAAATGGTTGCAGTTATTGCCAAATGTAGCTGAATGAAGGAAGGTAGATCAGAAACTCGCAAAATTTAAAGTTCAATTATAGTGTTAAGAAAGGCAAAACAATGCTTAGCTCTCAGACTGCATCAACAGGAGGCCTGTGGGGGCTGTGAAAATCCCAGAAGGGAAGGACATAATCATTGGTGCCCCATTGGATATGATGTGGAGAGTAAGGAGCAGAAATAGTTTCCCAGGAGTGAGCTGGGTCCACAGAGAAAAAATGGGCAAGGAACAGAGAAGGAGGGTGATTGGACAGTTGGTTTCAAGCTGCCCAGTCATCTTGGCTTGCCTAGGATATTCCCAGTTTCAGCATTGGTAGTCCTGCGGTCCTGAGAATTCCTCCACTCCTTGGCAATCCCACATGGTTAGTCAACCTAGGATTGTTCCAAGAGTTATTTTTCCAGGTGAATTCTATGATAGAATAATGTGAATAAGTAACATAAGATATAAGCAAAAGAGTGACTGTAGTGATGGGTGACGATTCCAAGCTAGCTGACACAGGGACTGAGGTCAGAATAAAGCCCAGTCATACCCACACTGAAAATAAGATATAACTATAATGACAGAAGAGATGGTTACCTAAGCTTGGATATCTTACCCCATATAATGCATGCAAATTAAGTTACTTTAACTGATGACAGAATTTCTTTTAGAAAGACAACAGAATTCAACGATGAAAATACTTTGGTAAGCCATTTTGTGTGTGAAATTGTGTTAGTGTACATGTTTTTGGTGTGTTAGCCCTGATGTATTATACATAATGTTTTCAAAGTGTTTTGGATGTCCTATGGCAGTTTCACTCATGAAGGGGAATACATTTCATTTTTATTCAACTTATGAGGTGATTTGAAATTTATACTACAAGCAAAGGGTATTCTAAATTATTATGCAATGAAGCAACTATAATTTTCACTAATTTAGTAATAAATGTTTAAAAGAAAAGAACACACACTTGTGTGCACCCCCCCCAACCCACACACACACAAACACACTCTTCTTCATTAATGCAAAAAGCTTGAAGGCATACTAGAATAAGTCAAGAATAAGAATGTGGAGGAAAGATAACAGGCTCCTGCAAGTGATTTTTTTTTGTTTAACTTCAGGGTGCAGTTTGTACTGACAGCCTAATGCAATGAATGTCTAAAAGGGAGAGTATATTCCTGGTCTTTTCCTGAACTCTCCCACAGATATAAGTGAACGAAAAAGGTTGAAGCCAAAAGTGGGGCAAGCCAGTGCTTCCCTGACTTTCTGTCATGCTTATTCAGTTCTGAGTGGCTCTGTGTATGTGAGCAATACATCTTGGTTAATATCCTGACTTCAGTCTCACCACTACTTCCTATGGATACTAATCTAGAAGACACCAAGCTGGCTTCACTTATGAATGACATTCTTTTACTAACAATTTAGGTGGGTCAGGAAGAGTTAGGGCTTAAAAGGTTACCTTCTGAAGACAGATCAGAAGGCAGAATTGGTTTTGGTTGTATTTGAATGTACTTATTTATTAAATAGTGATATTGATAGGTTCAGAAGAAGGTATGATAATACGGAGGGTAAATGTTAACTCAATTTAAAATATATAAAGTGTTGAGTTAAAAAGAATGTGAAAATAAGTTGTCTTATGGGTGGGGCTAAGAGTTAAGCTTGGAACTAGATTCCATTGTTTATGCTCTTTTACTTCACATTTGAGCAAGCTGGAAACAATCAATTGACAGGAAACATTCCAGGCTGTTTGCAAATGAACATTCACCCAGTCTCACCGTCATGCTTATCTGTGATATGCAATAGTAAAAGTTTTGTACAAACCACACTGCAAGCAACAAATTTGAATTAGGCAGTTGTCCTGATCATCTGAGTCTCAGACAAAAAACAAAATAAAGCTAGTTAACGAGATTTATTTTCATGGGTTACTCTACAATAAAATGAATAAAATTGAGTTTAAGCACTAAATTAAGAACAAGCTGACCATCTGCAGCAGCCCTCACAGCCTGGAAATATAAAGAGCTGTAGGATGGCAAATGGTCACTATACATTATGGACACACCCTTGCAATGACTGTGAAGTACCATAAACAACACTCAGTGTGCCATTTAACTGGTTTCCTTTATCTTCAATTCCTTGTTTAGAGGCACTGAAGTTCATCAGGGTGAATCTGTGGCTGGCAGTTACCAGGATAAAACAGTAGTATTATGTTTTGGGATCCTGATGAAATGAACAAGTGGGCTTTAGCCTCCGCAGAATCTGGAAGAATGTAGCATAAGCCTCATTAAGCGTAACAGGTGAACAATCATGGTATTGTGGGCCTCATTACCCTTCATCATTTGCCTATCTTTTCAGAGGGGGCACCTACTGAGATTATTAGAAAAATGTCAAGGGAACAGGACTTACTGGGAAGGAGAATCAATTTGATTTCATCACTCGCATCATTTGGCTTTGATTGACCCAATCTGAGTACCTTGTAGTATTAGAAAGCCATAGAGAAATCTTATTAGAATATACAATAGACAAATATGAGTCATATGTTAAAAACTTTCTCCTGAATCCCGCACAGAGTTTTTGGGACAATGTCTCCCATCAAACTGAGGAAAAGGATATTGTTATTTTGTTATTGCTGTTAAAAAGGCCTCACTGGAAGCTAGGCAGCAAAATCTCTTTGATCTCCCTATATCTAAAAATGCCAGCTCTTGAATCTGACCTCATTTCTTTACATAGCAAACACTTCCCTTACTTGTTTATAAAGAATGCCAGGATCTTTTGACTCAGAATCCAAAAGACATTAATTGGCTGTCTCACAGTACACGTTATAAGGTGTTGGGAAATATCTGAGGAAAAATGTTATCCTGAAGAGGCTATCAGTCTAACAGCTTTTGGGCCATTTATGTTTAAAGCAACATAATGAATTTCCAACTGGTTTCCTGTTCTATGAGCTTTACCAGTCAGTGTATCCTTGTTTTCAATTGTTTACTTCACCTACTGAAATGACAATATCACCAAAGGTAGCTCATAAATGTATAAGTTAGGTCTAGGATGTAAAAAACTAGAAAGAGCATTTCTCTCACTCTAATGACAAGAAAAAGCTAAGTACAGTATAACAACAATGCTATTTTACCCATAAGAAAGCTGAGATCACAAGTCAACCAATTAGACTAAAATCCAGAGAGAGAAGGCTGCCTCCCATTCCCTGCCAAGTAAAGACCTGACATACTGCCAGTCTGACTGGTGTCAGTGTCCTATAGGAAGGGGTGACTGTCATGAAGGAAGGTAAAAGAAAGTCAGCTCAAATTTTAGTGTGTTGCTAAAGCGTGAGTATGAGCTACGGCGATCATGTGGACCCCTTGAGAGCCCCAAATTCAGGGAGAGACTACGTTCACTCACAGGGTCTTTTCCTTTTCCATGGAGCTCCACCATGTGCTCATGAGGGGGATTTAGGGGAAGGGTGGGAGATCAATGGGGAATTCCTTGTGCAGGACTGCAGGGAGGAATCAATTGTCTCTGTGGAAAGGCACAAAACCTTGGAGCCACTGCCTGGACTCTTCTCTCATAAGGAGCAAGAGTCTTAAGTACTAGGGGAATAGGACAACAAGCCCAGTCAAAGCCCTGTCATTGTTGTTGGACAAAGGAGAAAAGAAATAACCTCTCAACCTATGGTTAGTACCAAGAAAAATCTCAGAGCTCGTGATCCTATACCAGTAAAATTAGAAGCTTTCCACTGCTGGAGAGAGGAAGAAAATTCTGGCTTGCATAAGATGCACACAAATACAAGGCAGAGCTTCGCTGATGTGAAGAGGAAGGATGAGAATGCTGAGAAAGAACTCATGAAATGATAAATACAAAAGTAAATGTAAGATAATTTTTCTTATTTTAAATGGCTAATAGATAATTGATTATGTAAAGCAAAAATATCAATAACAAGTTTTAAGGTTAATAAAGTATATAAAAGTAAAATGTATGACAAAAATAGCATAAAGGATAAAATAAGGATAGACAGTTATAAGTTTCTTCAACTATATAGAAAATGGTATGTGTTTTATGAATGTAAACCATGATAAAATAAAGATGTGTATTGAAAACTCTAAGGCTATACAGAAACATAAGGAAAGAGGCGTAACTAATAAGCCCTTAGTGGGGATGAAATGGACAATATAAGCACTGTTTAACTGACCTAAAAGCAATAAGATAAAGGGAAAAACAAAACAAAAGAATAGAACAGGAAAAACACAACCTGCAGGATGGTAGATTTAGATCTAACTATATCAACAGTTACTGTAAGTGTAGTATAATCTCATCAAAAAATGCAGACACACTTGAAAATTCATATAAAAAACTGACACTTTACATGATCTACAAAAATTAACTGAAAATGAATTATTGACCTAAACATAAAACCTAAAGCATAAAAAAATGAGAGGGAAAAAACCAAAAACAAAATAGGAACAAATTTTTATTTTACAATCCTTATTCAGGTAAATAATTGTTTAGATAGGACACAAAAGACTCAAAAAAAGGGGGGACAAATTGTACATCATCAAAATTTAAAACTTCTACACCTTGAAAAACCTTGTTAAAAAATTTCAAACATAATCCATAGACCAGGAAAAAATATGTGCATAAAACATATCTTATAAAGGACTAGTCTCCATAATATAAAAAGAACATTGACAACTCAGTAACTACACAAAATTTAAAACCTGGCAAATGATACACTTAGTTAAAGAAAGAACATGGATGATGACTAAGCACAGGAAAGGATCCTCAACAGTAATCATCATCACGGAAATGCAAATTAAAACTACAATGAGTTACTTCTACATATTTCAATGGCTAAAATAAAAATTTAAAAATCTTTCAATACCAAATACTAGCAATGATGTGTAGCAACTTGAAATCTCATACATTGCTTGTGGGAATGAAAATGGTATATCTACTTTAAAAAAATACTTCTTAAAAAATTGTGGAAAATACACATCATGTAAAATGTACCATATTAACCATTTTTTAAAGTGTAGTTCAGTGGTATCAAGTACATTCATATTGTTTAACCATCACCACTATTCTTCTCCTAAATTCTTTTTTTCTTGCTAGACTGAAACTGTTCTCATTAAACAACTATTCACAATTCCTCTCTTCCCAGAGTCCCTAGCAACTACCATTCTATTATCTGTTTCTATGAATATGACCTCTCTAAGTACCTTATATATGTGGAGTCATATGTCTTTTTGTGACTGGCTTATTTCATTTTGCATGTTTTTAAAGTTCACCCAAATTGTAGCATGTGTCAGAATTTTCTTCCTTTTCATGGCTGAACAATATTCTCTTGTACATATATACTACACTTTCTTTAGCCATTCATCCTTTGATGGACATTTGAGTTGCTTCAACCTTTAGTCTATAATGCCACTATGAACATTAGTATGCAAATATCTTTTTCAGACCCTACTTTCATTTCTTTTGAGTGTACACTGGAAAGTGGAATTACTAGATCATATGATAATTATATTTTTAATTTTTGAGGAACCACGATACTGTTCTCTATCGTGGCTACAACATTTTAAATTCATGCCATCAGTGCACAAGAGTTCCAGCATTTCCCCTTATTTTCTGACACTTGTTATTTTCATCTTTTTTTAATAGTAGACTGAATTTGGGGCCTTACATATGGTCTATACGTCCTGTGTGCACTTGAGACAGATGTGTAGGCTGTTGTTTTGGGGCAGAGTTTTCTGTATAGGTCTGTTAGATCTAGTTGGTGTATTTTGTTGTTCAAGTACTCTATTTCTGTACTTATATTCAATCTGATTATTCTATTCATAATAAAAGCACATTATTGAAATCTTCAAATACTATTGTAAAACTATTTCTCCATTTACTTATCTTAATTTTTGCTGCATATATTTTGATGGTGTTTTATTACATTCATAATTATTCATAATTTTATATGATTTTTGCTTTATTGAACCTTCTGTTAGTATATAATATTCTTTGCCTTTGTAATATTTTACATATAAACTCTATTTTGTCTGACATTAGTTATAGCCACCTTTGCTCTCTTTTAGTAACTATTTTCATGTGATATCTTTCTGTTCTTTCACTTTCAACCTATTTATATCTTTGGATCTAACACAAGTCTCTTAGAGACAGCATATATATGGGTTTCTAAAAATACATTCTGTGAATAGTTGTATTTTGATCAAAGAGTTTAAATCATTTAAATTTACATTTGAAATAATTATTAATAAGAATAAACTTACCTTCTGTCATTTTTCTATTGTTTTACACATACCTTATGGAATTTTGGTCCTCCATTTGTTCATTAGTGTCTTATTTGTAATTTTTTTTGGTAAAACATATTAATTGCCTTCCCATTTTCTTGTCTGTATATTCTATAGCTATTTTTTTTTTTGGTTAACATAGGAGTTATATTTAAGATCATAAAATTATAATGCCTTAATCTGAATTTATACCAGCTTAACTTACTCTTTTAACAGTTCCATTTTCATTATTTCAATTATTAATATCACAGAATTACATTCTTGTACATTTTGTTTCCCAAAACATAGACTAATACTTGTTTTTTAATGCATCAGTTTCTTAAAGTATGAAGAAAATAAAAAGCAAAGTTGTAAAGCAACATCAAAATAATATGGGGTTTTATAATTTCCCACGTATTTCTCCTTACAGAGATCTTCAATTCTTCACAAGACTTCAAGTTACTGCCCACTGTCCTTTCATTTCAACTTGTAGGACTCCCTTTAACATTTCTGGCAGGGCAGTTCTCATGGTAACAACAAAATCTTCAGCTTTTGTTTATCTAAGAATGTCTTTACTTTCCCCTTATTTTCATTTACTTTCCCCTTGCTTTCAAAGAAGGTTTTTCTGGACATACTTGGTTCACAAGTTTTTTGACTTCCAATGTTTCTGGCGAGAAATATGCTGATAATTTTTCTGGGAATCTCTTGTATATAAAGAGATGCTTCTTTCTTGCTACTTTCCAAATTCTTTGTCTTTTGATGGTGTGATCATAATGTGTCTTGGTGTATTTGTCTCTTTTTTTTTTTTTTTTTTTTTGAGACCGAGCCTCACTCTGTCATTCATGCTAGAGTGCAGTGGCATGACCTTGGCTCGCTGCACCCTCTGCCTTTGGAGCTCAAGTGATCCTCCAGCCTATCAGCCTCCCGTGTAACTGGGACTACAAGTGTGTGCCACCACACCTGGCTAATTTCTGAATTTTTTGTAAAGACAAGGTATTGCCATGTTGCCCAGGCTGGTGTTGAACTACTGAGCTCAAGCAATCCACTTGCTTCAGCCTCCCAAAGTGCTGGGATTATAGGCATGAGCCACCACACCTGGCCTGTGTGGTTCTCTTTGAGTGCATCCTGTTTGGAGTTTGTGGAGCTTCATGAATGTTTACATTTATGTCTTTCATAAAGTTTGGGAAGTTTTAAACCATTATTTCTTCAAGTAATCTCCATTTTCTTTCTTTCTGTTTTATCCTTCTGGGATTCCCACAGTACCTATGTTGGTGCCTCACACCGTCTGTTAACTTTTCTTCAATCTCTTTTTTCTATTTCAGACTCAGTAATCTCAATTGTCCTGTCTTCAAGTTTGCTGATTCTCTCCTCTTGCAACATGCAGCTGTAATTCAAGATCTCCTAAGAGACAACCAAATAAGAGCTGTGAAAGGTGGAAAGAGAAAAGTGAACTGGTTAGACATACCAAGACAGGAGGAAATGCATAGTGGTTGGTCTTGTTAAGACCCCCACCTAACAGTAGAAAATGGCCCTGACCTGGTGATGTGGTTTGGCTCTGTGACCCCACCAAATTTCGTCTTGAATTGTACTTCCCATAATCCCCACGTTTCAAGGGCAAGACCAGGTAGAAGTAATTGGATCACGGGGGTGGTTTCCCCTTGTTGTTCCCGTGATTGTCAGTGAGTTCTCACATCTGGTGGTTTTATAAGCATCTGGCATTTCTCCTGCTTGCACTCACTCCATCCTGCCACCCTGTGAAGAAGGTGCCTACTTTACCTTTGCCTTCTGCCATGATTGTAAGTTTTCTGAGGCCTCCCAAACAATGCATAACTGTGAGTTGATTAAACCTCTTTCTTTTATAAATTATTCAGTTTTGGGTATTTCTTTTTTCTTTCTTTCTTTCTTTTTTTTTTTTTTTTTGGAGATGGAGTTTTGCTCTTTTTGCCCAGGCTGGAGTACAGGGGTGCAATCTTGGCTCACTTCAACCTCTGCCTCCCAGATTCAAGCGATTCTCCTGCCTCAGCCTCCCAAGTAGCTGGGATTACAGGCGCCTGCCACCACGCCCGGCTAATTTTTTGTATTTTTAGTAGAGACAGGGATTCACCATGTTGGCCAGGATGGTCTCGATCTCTTGACCTCGTGATCCACCCGCCTTGGCCTCCCAAAGTGCTGAGATTACAGGCGTGAGCTACCGCGCCCGGCCTGCTTTGGGTATTTCTTTATAGCAATGTGGAAACAGACTAATACACCTGATAACATTGACCTCCACTTGACCACAGAATGTATCCTGTGTAGGATTATTCATCACCCAGGTCAAATTGGAGTCCTGACAACAAGACCGGAGGAGCACAGCATGACAAGTGTGGGGCTTCAACCTGAAGCATCACTGGCAGTGCATAGACAAGGGAACCTCTCTGTGTCTCCGCTGAGCCTGAGATTCTGCTCCAACATCCCGGGGTCCTGCTATGTTGGGCACTGACAAGAGGGACCCCACCACAACAAGACCCCTACCTGGGATGCATTCTAAACCACAGAGAGAAAAGAAACTGAAAAAAAGAATGACCTGTGGGACAATAACATTTGTGTCATCAGAGTTCAAGAATTCTAGGAGGAAGAGAGTGGAGCCGAAAGAGTACTTGTAACAATGATGGTCAAATACATCCCAAATATTATGAAAGATAAAACCCACATAACAAAGAAGCTGAGCAAATCCAAAATGTGATCAACCTAGAGGAACCCATGTCAAGATACATTGCAATTGCTGGAAAATAAAGACAAAGAAAATGTCTTATGACTGTGGTGGTGGTTACATTATTTTGTACGTAAGTATTTGTCAATATTTACAGACTGTAGAACTGGAAAGGAAAACATTTGCTCTATGAAAATCATACCTCAAAAACCTGAATTAAAACATATCTGGCCGGGTGCAGTCACGCACGCCTATAATCTGAGCACTTTGGGAGGCTGAGGTGGGCAGATCACTTGAGGTCAAGAATTCGTGACCAGCCTGACCAACATGGTGAAACCCCATCTCTAATAAAAATATAAAAATTAGCCTGCGGTGGTGGTGCATGCATGTAAATCCTAGCTAATAAGGAGGCTGAGGCAGGAGAATTGCTTGAACCCAGGGGGCGGAGGTTGCAGTGAGCCAAGATCTTGCCACCACCCTCCAGCCTGGATGACAGAGCAAGACTGTCTCAGAAAACAAAAACAAAAACAAACTAGATATCAGAGTGTCTATGATGTTCTATCACCTCCTTATCTGTCTTCTGTAAAAATGTAACATGAAATTACTAGGAAAGTCTTCTTTAGCATCTTTATTTGGTCATGTGGCTTCCAGTACACATCCATGAAATCATTTCCACAAATTATCTTTTTCTCTACCTTTTTTCCAAATGCTATCCTATGCCTGTTTTCATGGTTTATGTAGGTGCACTACTCATAGGCAATTATTTGCTTACTGTGTGCTGTGCTTACTACTGGATCTTGCTGTGCAAGATGAAAAACGCTTGGTGTTTTCTCCTGTGAGTCCACTGAGATACATTTGCTCCGTTCCTCGCATTATAGGTGGATGCGAAAATTCCCAGGTAAGCAAGTTGGAAACTGCGAGGGATGTGGGGATTCTGCCTCCTTCTCCTGCATAAATCCAAGCAACCCCTGTCTCGCCCCTGCTGCCTCCTTACCTGCTTTCACGTGAATTCCCTCTGTGCGCCCTACTACTGTTTCCTCCTGTAAAACAGTTTTCACCTTCACTTCCTCAATGTCTATCTGGAACTTTGTATCCAGCCTTACCCTCCTCTAAGCTGTTTACTGAAAAGTGTTTTGTATACTTATTATTTTCCCTCAAATACCTTTCTAAATCCTGTGTCTAGTGGACACGGGACATAGCCCCTGCTCTAACAGATAACAAGTAATGTAGTAGGCAAATTGATTACACTGAGGTAAGAGTAGTGACAAAGTAAGCCACAAATATTGATAGACAGTGGATAAAAGGGCTCTTACGTACAGATTTGAAGCTACACTCAGTTGAGAAGGTGAAAGCCAGTACGTATGAGGGTTTTCTGTAAGGCTGTGAACTCTCCGCTGTGCAAACACAAGCAGATAGCACATGTATCAAAGGCATTCTAATCAGGGAGTTCACTTAGTCATAAACTCCACAATTCTGTGAGTTGATGCTTTATTTTTAATTTTACAAACAGATTTACAGATTGTATTCTTCCAAATGAGTATATTTTTCAGATTAACACACTTTTGCAATTCTTCTTTGGAAATGCATCATAGGCTGTATGTAAGCCATAAAATACAAGTTATTATCCCCTTAATTTTTATCAGAAAAGGGGCAACTTTGTTAGTTATCTCATTCATTCTGGCCTCTGAATTATCATCCTTTCGGGAAACTGGACAATGAATGTCTTGACTCATCAATGTGTCTCCCACTGTCCCTTCCACTTACTACATTTGTCCTTTAGTGGAGCAATAAAAATGAAATCAGAAATCATGCCTATCAGTGAATTGCCATGATTAAGAATGTTCAAATCAAATTTTGCAGGTTTTAAAAGCTATTCAAAACAAAGAATTCAAAGTGCTTTAATGATATTGGAAAAAACAATGACATCTTGCTGGAATAAGTTTGATGCCTTCCAATGAGATGCCTGAAAAGATAGTAAAATTTGTATGTGGAACTCTGGTGCATTTTTTAAGCTATTAGAACGGACTCTCCCTATTACTGGTTTCCACATCCATGAATTCAGCCAACCTTATATCTGAAAAAAAGATTTGTCTGTACTGAACAGGTACAGACTTTTTTCCTTGTCATTATTCTTCAGAAATACAGGATAACAACCCTTCATATAGCATTTACATTGTATTAGCAATAACACATAATCTAGAGATGATTGAAAGTATACAGGAGGGTGTGCATAGGTTATATGCAGGTGGTACCTATTTTATATCAGGGTTATGAGCATCCATGGATTTTTTTTGTGTCTGAGAGGGGTCCTGGAACCAATCTTCTGGGGATATTGAGGGGCACTTTTACTATGCAATTGGAATGATAACAGGGGGCGTGTATTGAGTGCTTACTTCTTACCAGGTACTCTTTGACATTTCTCACCACTATAGTCTCATTTAACGTCTATCATCATTCTGTGAGAGATTTTATTCATATCCTGGTTATCAAGCTTCATGGTCATTTATGTCACATTAGCTTGAAGTACTAAGAATGTCAGACATCAGCAGCAATGTTGGTGCAAAGGAGGGCATTGGAAGGCTGCAGCCACCATGAAATCTCAATTAGCTCCTCAAACTATCCTACAGACACTCCATCTAAGAAACACGTGATATGCTGGGTCACCGAGAGTCCCACCGATATTTTCTCTTTCAGGTTTCCTTGGTAGAAACTTAGGAGCCACCACTGATGAGCAATATGAAAAATGTGAGACAATAACATTCCTGGTTTTCTTTATTCATCCGTTGTTCCTTTCTCTTCTTGACGGACAAGTATGTGCTCACACACACACACACATGCATATGCACAGACTGCACACACATACATGCGTAAGTGCACACACACATGCAGCATACATGTGTGTTCTCTCACAGAGAACAGTATAGTATCATAATACAGCAGAATTAGGAATACATTTCTAGCAACTTTCAGTTTGCTCCAGTCCTTAGAATAAATCTTGACTCTCAACCTGCCAACATCTGTATGTGAAAAATTCATTTTAAAACACATACTAGTATTTGATGATTGTTTTCTATTTGATATTGCTGCTCTTCTAGAAAGACTGACTTGAACTCACCCACGCTTTCATTTAACACACACACAACTACCATTACTAGAAAATTGCATAGAAGGGACAGTCCCTATCTGTCTCCACACACACATTTTTATATGCTCTATTAAAATCGCTTACTTTGCCAATTATATTTCACTGTGCCTGGTTACTAAGGCATCCTTTGTGTCACATTAATGCGTGTGAGGGTAACCACCATCCTTCCAGGTAACATTAGAGCGACTTCCAATTTCATTTCGGTATACATTTGTCCTGAAGTCCCTATCATTAGGCACCTTTACCTGTGGAGCTTTCAGGTGGGCATATTGGGGTTTATGTCACCGTGACAGGTCACTAAAACTTGCCAGTGCTACACTGACATGCGCTTTGCAGTTTGCCTTTACATTTGTTGTAACCTTAATGAAGGCTTGTGCCAGAAAGATAGGCTGGCATAGCAATGAAGTATGAGTCATTACAATCCTCTGCAATCCAGAAAGAAATGTCAGTGCAGCAGCTCAATCTCCATTGCTTTTTATATCTGAGTGCCAGGTGGATTTTAAATTTCTTTAAAATACTTTAACTAATCAAGCTTCCATTCCAGCCTCTTCTCTTCCCCCAAA
The DNA here is from genome assembly GCF_037993035.2 of Macaca fascicularis. Classification (NCBI taxonomy): domain Eukaryota; kingdom Metazoa; phylum Chordata; class Mammalia; order Primates; family Cercopithecidae; genus Macaca; species Macaca fascicularis. Next base: position 6,283,362 of record NC_088378.1, read on the forward strand.
CTGCAATCTCCTTCATTTTACTTTCTTTCTATTCAACGAAAAAGTAATCATTTTGAAAAGTATTTGTACTGACTTTTTGTTTTGCTTTCCCAAGAAATTACTAAAAAATATAATCATGCATCAGTTGTAGACATTGCAGCCTAAAGTGATGCAGTTATGAGACAAATTATTAACCTTTACTTCTTAGGTATAATATAGGAATTAACATAAAAAATATAAGTACATTGAGTTGTAAGTGCTTATATGTTTTAGACATATGCTTATTGACACAGGTGTTCTTTTAAAGAATTTCTTTAGAAAACAGTTTCTGTTTTTTAACAAAATATTAACTTTAATTTGAGTTGGATAGTTTCAATTTGTATTTAGGTAATTTAAATAAATACCAATATATAATCTGTGTTAATACTCTAATATTATTCTGCTCTTGTCTTTGTTTTTTTTTTTTTTTTTTTTTTTTTTTTTTTTTTTTTTTTTTGGTGACACATGTAAGTATCCTTGCCCTACTTAATGAAGAAATTGAATATAGAATTCTAGGTGGGCAGGGTTTATTTATTTTCAAGAACTATATGAAGTGAGAATCAGCCATGAGTGTGTAAGGATATACATTTCCACAGGCTTGCCAACTAAGATATTATAAAACTATAAACTTTGACAACTGAATGGATGAAAACTTTAACTGTAGTTTAATTTTCATATTCTGTAATACTAGTGATGTTCAAGAGCTTTTCATTTATTATCAAATATTTAATTTTTATTATTGTTACTTTCCTGTGTTAATTTTTTTGAGTGGTCATTTAAAAATTAATTTGTAGTTTTTTATTAATTTTTACTAATATTATTTCCTTGTTACATACGTAGAACATAATTTCTAAATGTCTTTTCTTTATCCTCTAACTTTGCTTTTAAGTACATGTAAAAGTACCTAATTTTGATGAAGAACATTTATCAGTCTTTGCTAGGTTTTGTTCTGGAGACTTCTTTATAAGCCCTTTCCTCCCTTTCCAACTTCATGAATATACATATAGATACATAAGATATATGTGTGTGTGTGTATAATACATATGTATATATTTGTTTTTATATCATTAGTTCTAGTCCATTCATCTATTCATTTAATACAAATCCTACACTCTCGTAGTAACTTGAAATATAAAGTAAGTTTCGATATTCTGAAGGAAAGCTCTTCCTTTTTTATTTTCCATAATAGTCTTGGCTCTTTTTGTGCATATATTGCATTATATAAATTTTACGACTGTTTTGTCAGGGTCTATAAAAAGTCATTTTAAAGATTTGTCTATGACTATGCTGTACTTATTGGTTAATTTTGGAGAGATGGTATATACGTCATATTGAATATTCAATTCATGGATATAATATCTCTAGTAATTTGGGTAACCTTTATTTCCTTAGTAGAATTTTTAATTTTTTTTATAAATCCTTTCTAGAGTTTTATAGTTTTTATAGTTTCCCTAGGTATTTTATTTTGTTACTTTAATATTTTACGTCAATATTTTCTAATTTGTGTTTGCTGATGTATTAGATATTTATTCAGCTATGTACCACCTAATGATATTTCAGGTTGACAATGGGCTGCATATATGATGGTGGTTCCAGTAGATTATAATCTAGATGAAAAATTCCTATCACCTTGTGATGTCACGGACATGATAACATCATAGTGCAACACAACAAGGGCTTGCAGTGACGTTGCTGTGAACAAACCTACAGTGCTGCCAGTTGGATAGGAATATAGCACATACAATTGCATACAGTGCATGATAATAGGTGACTGCTACTGGTTTATTTATTTACCACACTATATTTTTATCATTAACTTAGAATGTACTCCTGCTACTTACTGAAACAATGTTAACTGTTAGGCAGCCTCGGGCAGGTCCTTCCAGAGGTATCTGGAAGGCACCGTGATCATAGGAGATGACAGCTCTATGCCTGAAGATATTCTAGTGGGACAAGATGTGGCGGTGGAAGACAGTGATATTGATGATCCTCATCCTAGGTGTAAGCTAATGTGTGCATTTGTGTCTTAGATTGTATTTAAAAAAATTAAAAGTAAAAAAGTAAAAATATAAAAGAGCTTTTCCAAAAATGATATAAAGAAAGAAAATATATTTGTACAGCTATACAATGTGTTTATGTTTTAAACTAAGTGTGATCATGAAACTTAAAGAGTTAGACAATTAGAAAGTCTGCAAAGTAAAACAATTACACTAAGCTAAGGTTAATTTATTATTGAAGAAATAATTTCTTTTTAATTCAGTGTAGACTAAGTGTACAGTGTTTATAAAGTCTACGGTAGTGTATGGTAATGTATGAGGTCTTCACATGCATCCATCACTCACTCAATGACTCACCCAGAGAACCTTCCAGTCCTGCAAGCTTTATTCCTGCGCCCTATACAGGTATACCATTTGTAATCTTTTGTGCCATAATTTTACTGTACCTTTTTGATATTTAGGTATGTTTAGATACACAAATACTGTTGTGTTACAATTACCTACGGTATTCAGAAAAGTAACATGCTGTTCAGGTTTACAACCCAAGAGAAACAAACTCTAACACTTAGCCTAAGTGTGTCGTAGATTAAATCATGTAGGGTTGTGTAACTACACTCTATGACATTCACACAAGGATTCTCAAATGATACCTGTGTCGTTAAGTGATACGTGACTGTATTTTCATTTTCCATAGGCTGTTTTATTTAAACTCTGGTTTTTCAGTGGATTCTTCTGAATTTTCTAGGTTGTCTGTGAAACTACCTAGAAAATTGTCTGGAGTTGTTTGCCATTTTTCTCTTGTGTTTAAATCATTGTACTTAATTTTATTTCTTTTCTTATGTAATTCGCTGGACTTTTAATACAATAGTGAATTTTAATGTCTTCTAGATTCTACTAAGACATTAACGTTACATCGGCTTTTGAGATTCTCCCCAAAATGAAACTTTCACTGATAAAAAAGCAAGAGAGAGCTTGAATGACTAGAGAAACTCATACAACAATGAAGGGCGAATTGTGGGGATGGACGCAAATGTCTGCCTGTGATTCACAGAATGTCCCCGAAACTCACAGATGCATGTTTAGAAAATGGTGGTAATTGAATATGATCTATAGCCTAGTTAGGAATAATGAATCAAAATTAACTTTTGGTTTTGATTATTGTACTATTAAGTTATAAGATGTCACAATTGAAGGAAGATGGGTGGGACCGTGTACTATTTATGGAACTTCTATTACGTTTATAATTATTTCAAAACAAAACATGTCTAAAAAGTCAAGAGAGAGCTCAGTGGAGCCAGGTGCCATAAGGTGGGTAGGTGTGTGAAGGTTGGGGGGATCAGTGCTCTCTGTGAGGTTAGCAACCAAAAACAAAGACGGGCACCTGCCTTCGCCAGGAAGGGGCCGAGGAATTGCCACGTGGAGCTCTTTTCCTTCCTCCACCTTATCCAGGGGAATCCCTGTCCTGCTCAATGTGAGGTAGACACTAGCCAGGAAACAGCCCGAGAAAGCACAGAGCTTGAAGCCTGCTAGGATTGGGAGCTGGTGCAAACAGAGTTCTGCATTCCGTCCACTCACCCACACATCTCCTTCTCTATTCCGTGTTGTAAGGTGAGGTTTATAGCCGGCATTCTGGTTCATATCCACTTGGGTGTTTTTGCTAATAATTTCATCTTTACTTCTACAGTATAAAATTATTATACAACCCATCTTATTTGGTTCTATAGTTTGTCAGTTTTCATCATTCTTTTTCTTTCCTCGATTATTTGTCTCAGAATTTTATCTTATTGATCTCTCCAAATAATTAGCTTTTGGTTTAGATGACCTACTCCAGTGTGTTTATTCTCTGTGTTTTTATTCTTAATTCATTATTTTCTTTTTTCTTGTTTACTGAGTATACTCAGTTCTTCTTAAACTGTTAGAGAGAAGCATTTAGTAATGTGTTTTCAGTGTTTCTTGTTTTCTGATAAATATAGTTGAAGCTGGAATAAATAGCACCTGTTCCTGGCACAGTGATACCTGCTGAGGGGATCATAGGGGCTGAAACCCTTCCTGTCCCCATGGCCAAGCCTGCACTCTGCACTAGAGGCAGCCTTGAACCTAGTGAAGCTTTGTCTTCCTGAATCCTGGGGCTGTCTGTTTCATTACCTTTCGGCATTTCTATTTACTGAAGAGAAGTAGCAGGACGGCCTGCTGGTTTTTTTCTTTGAGAATATTTTCTTAAAAATGTTTTCTAAAAAGCTTTTTTTTCTGTACAAAATATTTTTAATTGTCAGATTTCAGTGATTTTATCCATTTTTGGCTAGGTATAAAGTCAACCCTTTCTAAAAGTAAGTGTAGGCTTGCTTTAGCCTGACAAGGACTTTCCAGATACGTTTTCTTTTATCGTATTTCATTACATCTACTACATGTGTTGTTCTTTATTAGTCTGAAATTTTTCTGCAGGCATTATACATATATAAACATATTCTATTATTTGATTTTTATATCTATCGTCTTCTTTATATTTCTTCTCCTTGGAATTATAGGCTTACATGATCATTTCATCTCTGATTTATTTTTCTGCATTAATAAATTCCCTCTTTATTTTTAATGTCCTCTGAATTATCTTATGACATGATTAATTTCACTTATTTTATTTAACTTGGGCAATCTCTGTTTTCCTTTAAAATTGTTATTTTAAAATTTACTAATGTGTATATTTGGTTTCATAGTGTTCTTGTTTTATTTAATTTTTAGAGAAATTCAAAACATGCTGTCTAAACTATTTTTATTTTTAAAAACATAGAAATCTAATTTACTCTATTTCCTTAGCGCTGGTTGATTCCGTCTTTATATTAAAAGGTAATTTCACAGGACTCATGCTGGTTTTTCATGCTAATCATTGAGCAAAGAGAGGCCAATAATTGATGCTAGTGATTTCTAAAATTGAAAATGAGGGTGTTCCCTCACAGTTCATTTGAATGCTATTAGATTTTTTTTCTTGGATCTTATGCTGGGGGAAGAGATAAATGATAAGAGTTGAGAGAGTTGGATTTCAGGGAAATGTCAACATTTGGATTTGATTTCAACAAAGGGTATTGTTTATCTGGTGAAGCCACTATGGCAAGAACCAACTTTCTTCACTTGAACTGTGTTCATGCCATTGTTTATCCCCTAGAAAACTGGCACCTCCATCGAGAAATAATGCCTACATGGACTCAGTTGTTCAAGCCAAACCTGGGAATTACCTCTGACAGCTATCTCTTCTTTAGCCTTGAAGGTTCTATTAATGCAACTCCAAGGATATTTCTAAAAAATATCCACTTCACTTATGCTTTATTGCCAGTACCCAAGATAAAGTGACTATGCTGTCTCAATAGACTAGAATTATCCCGACTGATCTCCAGCTTTCATCCATGTCCCTACTATTCATTTTCTAAACAACACCCAAATCATTTTTAAACATTCTGTAATGATATTTTTGATGGTTAGTTTTGTGTCAACTTGTCTGGGCTAAGACATGCCCAGATGACTGACAAAACATTATTTCTGGATGTGTCTGTGAGGGTGTTTTTGGAAGAGATTAACATTTAAATCAGTACACTGAGTAAAGAAGATCTGCCCTCATCCATGTGGGCAGGTATCATCCCACCCATCAAGGGCCCAAATAGAACAAAATGGCAAAGGGAGGATGAGTGAATTTACTCTCCGTCTCCTTGAGCTGGAACATCAATATTCTCCTGCCTGGGACATTGAAGCTCCTGATCTTAGGTCATCAGATTATGAAACTTAGCCCAGAAGCTCTCTTCTCCACCCCACCCTGGTTCTCAGGCCTTAAGGCTTGGAGCAAATTATACCACCAGCTTTCCTTGTTTCTCAGCTTGCAGACAGCATGGCGGGACTCTTCAGCCTCCATAATTGCGTAGGCCAATCCCATCTATTTCTATCTTGTTCTATGTCTATGTCTGTCTATGTCTATGTGTCTATGTCTATGTCAAGGTTTATGTTGATGTTGATGTCTATGTCTAGATCTATGTGGATGTCAATGTCTATCTCTAGTTCTATCCTATTTGTCTGTTTCTCTGGAGGAGAATACATTCTCTTTTTTGTCAAGGCTACATCATTTATTCAGGAAAAATTCAAGTTGGTATTCGGTTCTTCAGTGTTCTTCAGTAAAAACCATGCTCAAAGATTATTATATGAAGACTCTGTTTTCCAAGTTTGCTGAAGTGATTTTTCTCTCTTAATTTCATATTATGTTTGTGGATTGTTAAGTTGATTTCTGAGGAACAGCAGGAATGGGTGGGTGGGGATCAGTCAGAGGGATGGTGGGTTGGATATCTTTATTCGTGTTATTGTGTTATTGTTTACTCTCCTAACATTTTTGAAACCTCTGACCTATATTTGACTGTTACTTCTTTGATGGTGTATCAGTTTCATGAAGCTGCCTTAACAAACTGCCATAAACTGGGTCCTTAAAACAATAGAAATTTAGTTTCTCATCATTCTAGAGGTTAAGAATAAAAAAATAAGCTTTTAGCAGGGGCACAATCCCTCCAAAACCTCTAGTAGAAGATTTTTTTCCTTTCCTTTGCCTGCTTCTGGTAACCCCAGTGCCTTGGTTACAGAGGCATCGCCCTCATCTCCACCTCTGCACCTCTGTTGTCACATGACTGACTGTCACTTCTCTTCATGTCTCTGTCTTCTGCTTTTTTTTTTTTTTTTTTTTGATGGAGTCTCGCTCTGTCACTAGGCTGGAGTACAGTGACACAATCTCAGCTCACTGTACCTCTGCCTCCTGGGTTCCAGTGATTCTCCTGCCTCAGCCTCCTGAGTAGCTGGGACTATAGGCACGCACCACTACGCCCAGCTAATTGTTGTATTTTTAGTACAGATGGGGTTTCACCATGTTGGCCAGGATGGTCTCGATCTCTTGACCTCGTGATCCGCCCACCTTGGCCTCCTATGAGGGCCCACCCTAGCAACCTCTTCTTAACTTGATCATATCTGCAAAGACCCTGTTTCCAAATCAGGGAACATATACAGATAACAGGGGTTAGAACTTCAACAGATATTTTTGGGAGACAGAATTCAATCCACATCAGATGATATTTATGGTTCTTGAAAGCAATTGTGACTTATTCACATTTAAGTCTTCAGAATGGGAGAGAATAAAAACTGATAGCACAGTTAATGCTCAGAACACGGTAAAATCGTATGGTGATAAGATGGGTTTCTATTGTGTCTGCTAAACTGCCCTATGAAGAAAATTTTAAATTCCATTGTTCAATGGTGGCACCATTGCAGTAAATATATACCTCTCATACAGTCTACTTGATTTATAGTTTCTGATAGATGTGATAATACTTAAGCCTTGGTATATATTATTATACTTATGATACATATATCTAAGTCACTTATAAACTGTCATTAGTTTGCACATTTATTTTTGTTATAACATGAAATCCAAATGCCCATTTTCCAGCTATGAGTGCTAAGCTATGAGTAGTTGTTCTGTTTATCTTTTCTATCTCATTTGGCTTAAAATGGATGCTTAGGATGCTTAGTTAAGGGTAACAGGATTTAAAGCCTTGTCATCAGAGAGCTACTTGAAAACTAGTCTCTTTATGCCAATGTATTCTAGTCGTTGCTGTTGAAGGCAGCATAACCAAACAGTGTAGTATTCAATAGCAATAAAAACAATCTTAGGACAGTGATTTCTCTGGAATTCTTCATTCTTAATGAGTGGTATTACTTCTTATGTTTATCTGGTGAAGCTAAGGCATAAGATGTTACTAATAGATGCAAACTACTCTATTCAAGTGATCATCTGCCCAGTGCTTAGGAAACAATTTTGACTGGTGCTGAATGCATCTGAATGAGCAAATCACATGCTGTGAAACTCGGTATAATAATTGGAGAAGATGTTTTGTCTTTCTGTTTTGTAAATTCTTCTGTATATCCAGTAAGCTGTGGATAAACGGGTTCAGACAAATATTACGATTGGAATGCCAGTTCTAGATTGTGCAGGAAAAGATTTTTTGTCAATGTTTTCTGACCCTCAAAATTGTGCACATTTTACAGGAAGCACAGATATTAAATCATGTCCCTCACCTTTCTTTATTCAAACAATGAACACTGCTAGTTTGAGTTGCTATTAGAAAGTACCATAGACCAGGTGCCTTATAAACAGTGGAAATGTATTTCTCATAGGTCCAGAGGCAGGGAAGTCCAAGAGTAAGACGCTGGCAAATTCTGCATCTGGTGAGGGTTGCTTCCTGCTTCCTAGATGATGGCTCTTCACTGTAAACTCACAGTGTTAAAAGGGGCAAGAGAACTCTTCGGGGTCTCTTTTAAAGAGGCACTAATCTCATTCATGAGGGCTCCACCTTCATGATTTATTCATCTCCCAAGGGCCCCACCTCCAAGTACCATCACATTGTGAATTAAGCATCAACGGCTGACTTTAGGGAGGACACAAACATTCAGTCCATAGCACACACTTCGGCCCTGTCTAGCGTAGCAGCGAACTCTAAGCATTTTCTGGATTGTCACTGTAAGTTGCGGTTGACTTAGGTCACAGGTGACACATACCCAAGTGATTAATTCTATGACCCTTTCACAATGAGACCAAGACAGTTTTCTATATTAGAGAACGTGTGCTATGTTATATCATACAGTTTTCTATAGTATAAAAAAATTTTGACCAAAAAATATTATTTGATTTTTATCTCATCCAAAGAAAGAAAATTTGTGGAAGAAGGTAAAACAAAAATCTTGGGAAACCCTGTTGAATATTCTGTTATATGGTATGATGCTGCAGAAATCCTTTGATAGTTATAATACATTAAAATTGTGGATTCTTTTTTCACTGGGGTAATCAGATTTCATTGCTGACTTATTTATGTAAATAAAATTGAGATTAATGAACATTCCTCTTATGCAAGAAAAAATTGTGTGTATTTTTTAAATTCAGTAGCTAGAACATACAGTGATGAAAATGAATGTTTGCCAATTGAATTGACTGAACAGGAAGAGGTAGTTTCTAAATGTCATTGTATTTTTTACCCTGGATATCATTACTATATAGAGATAGGGCCAACATGAAGAAACAATAATATATTCCTTATCACACAATTTCTTCTTCCACGGATTGTAAATGGGTGAAAATTGAAAAAGCTATATTTGCTTTTTTCATAGTAAATGGAATCAAAACAAAAACAACATGAGTATTTGCATTAAATGCATTGGCATTCACTAGATTCAGTTAGCATAACAACCAACTAGGTGGGCTGATATGGGTATAGCAGCTGCCTGTCATCAAAGGGTAAGGATTTGGTATTGTTCCTAACCCAGATCTAGGGTTAAGTGAAGATTTGTTTTGATGAATAATACAAATTTTAAAATCTTTTAAAAGAATTTTTTCCTCCATAGAAGTCAATTTACCAAATTCCCAAATAAAGCAAACTCGCAGGTACAAAAATATAATTTGTGTTTCTGAAAATATTCCAGTATATATAATGAGTCTTCGTTATGTTTGGCATTTGTCCAGCTCCAATCAAGTTTTCTGTGCAGTTCTGCAATTTTTAATTAATATTGGTTTTTAAATTTTCTATTTGTATCAGTTTTTTACTATGATATTATATTCTTCTATGTGTATTTTCCACTTTTCCAACACGTTTTGAACCATTTGACTTTTTTTTTTTTTTTTAAATAGACAGTCTTGCTCTGTCACCAGGCTGGAGTGCGGTGGCATGATCTCAGCTCACTGCAACCTCCGCCTTCTAGGTTCAAGTGATTCTCTTGCCTCAGCCTCCTGAGTAGCTGGGACTACAGGCACACACCACCATGCCCAGCTAATTTTCTGTATTTTTAATAGAGACAGGTTTCACCATGTCGGCCAGAATGGTCTCCGTCTCTTGTCCTCGTGATCTGCCCGCCTCAGCCTCTCAGTGTGCTGGGAATACAGGCATGAACCACGGTGCCCGGCTGAGTCATTTGAATTTAAAGTCACATGCTGGGCCTGTTTGTTTACTCTTTGGTTGTGTGCTGGGTGTGGGATCATGAACAGACTTTGTTCATAAAGCGCCTCTCTTTTAATATGACTTGTAAATGCTATTTTAGCAAATTGGTTTTAGTCATATGTCATCTGAATCTTATGGCACTATTGACTATCTCCTATCTTTTCCTAGCCAGAGAAGATAAATTATTTTCTCATTCATGTTTTTATACCATGTTTTTGGTATAACATAAAACACTCTTTTCTGATAAATTCAAACTCTTTAGCATCAAGAGGGTAGACTGCTGAGGCAACCTCACAGCATCTCAAATGACTCTTAATCTGTCACTTGTGGATGCAGATGAGTGCGATCTGCCACCTATTGTGTAACACTGCCAGTTAAGTCATTTATCTTTTCCCCATTGCTTGCTATGTAAAGCCCAAATGACCCATCATGGCAGACACACTGTGAGCCTATCTTTTACACTTTATATCCTACCCCATTTTTATTTAAGTACCCTATGCTTTGGCCATACCAAATCTCTTGTTGTTTCCCATATTTACTTCCTGTTATGATGTACATTCTCTTTCCTCTATCTTGAAAACATTTTACCTTAATTGTCCAACAGATAAAAACCTCTAAGTGCCATTTAAGCCTCTGCTTACGTGGGGTCTTCCATGAGAAGTCTTTGGGCATTTTCAAGGGCTCTTGGTCAGTTTCTCCTCTGTGGGGATCGCTCCCTCCCACGGTGTGCTAGTCACTCCTTTACTGTGGCGTTTATCATGTCAAGTGGCAGTTTGCTAATTGTGAGTCAATGCTTTCATGCTTCTGGAGATAGGGATGTGTGCTTGCCCTCCTCTGACCCAGAACATCACTTCCCCTGTAATGCCTCTTCAGACAATGCTGATGGAACACATGTTCACTATTTCTCTTTTGAACTGGAGAATTGTCCCCTCCATTCTATATGTAATTGACACATCCTAGAGATTTATGATCTCCTACCACTGGGGAGATTATAGCATCACTGAAAACAACAAGAAGGAAGATAAAAGGAAGCTAGTGAACATTAGTAACTCCAAAGGCGCCATACGAAAATTTGTTTGGACATCTCATAAACACACCTTCAGTAAGTGCTGAAAATGTAATGTTGACTAAGCCAGCCTTTTCTATTTTACCTATGAAACCAAATTGATAAATTTATGATCCCTCTGAGTTTCTTTGTGCCTTGTAAATTAAAAAGTTATGGATCTAAAGGTGACTCATAGTTTGCCAATATAAATGTGTAATGCAAGCACACTGTTTCACTTCTGCTATGAAGGTCTAGTTTGCAGCAAATCCTCTGGATAATGGGAGGCTGGAGAAAAGCGGCATACAATACAGGCACAGGAAATCATCTCATCTGCATAAAGGCATCCAAAAGATGCAAAAGCACCCTGGACTCGAGGTACCAAAATCCTGGAGAGAAAGAAAACTCATTGAGGAGAGCTCAATATTTCATAATTTTCATAATTACGAGTACCTTCGTAAAACTCATTTAAGAGAGTTCATATTTTATGTACCTTCTCCTTTCACCATATTTGCCAATTTACAGTTGCCTAAACAGAGAAACAAAATTAGCCCAGAAGAAAGCCCAAGTCTGCTGGCATTGAAGGAAACACAGAGACATAGGACAGTGGACCAATCACTTTTGGCATTGACTTACGAACTTCATTTCAGCTTTGCCAACATGGAGCAAAGAGAGTGAGATACTCAATAAAATTACCAACATTCTCATGGCACTGGAGAGATACATATTTTAGTTCAGGGATTGTCATGTGGAATGACCCTGGGAAGCATGTATCCTGTCAGTTGGCAACCCTGGAGGGTGGGACTCCGGGAGGAAGTGGGAAGCAGAAATGGACCAGCACTCACACAGACTCCCACTGAGAATCAGGACAAGTCCTGATGGCGTTAGGGTGATTTTCTCCCTCATTTAATAATGGCTCAGCTAAGCTAAGCTCAGCTAAGTCTCTTACCAAAAAATAAAAGCACCATCCAGAAACTCTCCATTTTTAAGATGCATGAAGTCCAACATTCAATAAAATACAATTACAAGCATGGCAAGAGACAGAACTCAGAGAAAATAAAAGAGAAACCAGTGATAGAAATATTGAGTTTATCAGACATGGGCTTTAAATAACTCTGATTAACATATTCAATAAAAAGACATGAAAATAGGGATAATTTTGCCTGTAGTCTATATCAAGCCTTCAGATGAAACTTCTAAAGCCAAAATTAAGAATTCAATCAATAATTGTTTTAACTGCAAAGTTGAAGTAAGGATTTATTCACAGTTTGTGAATTCAAAGTTTATTTACAGTTGAAGTAAGGATTAGGGGTCAGTAGAAAACATACTGTCAAAAGCATAAAGAGAAAAGAAATGGAGAATGTAAAGCATGCAAGAGCCATATTTGACATGGAGAAAACTATGAAGTATTTGTAACTGCAGTTCTAGAAATTGTGTAGAAAATAGATAATGAGAAACATGTGGAGAGATAATGGGAGACAATGTTCCAAAACTGACAAAAATATTAAGACATAGATTTAAGGACTATTACAAATTCCAAAGAAGAAAATAAATATACATCTACATGTATTAACCAAAATAAGGAGAAAAATCTTGAAAGCAGCCAGAGGGAAAAAATATGCGTCTTCCTTCAAGGAACAAAAATAAGACTGACAGCTGTCTTTTTAACAGAAAGAGTGAAAAGCACAAGATGGTAAAATGCCATATCTAAAACTCTAAAATAAAATAATTATCAAACTGGAGTTTGATTGCCAGTGAAAATAGCTTTCAAAAAAAAAAAATCAGTGACTGCCAACAGCACAAGTCCCTATTACCTATCCCTTCCCTGATGACCTCTATAATCTCTGGACAGATTAAGGACTCTGAAAAATAAACACAAGCAGGCAGATTCTGTAAAAGAGTCATCATTTGGGACAAATGACACAAACAGAGATATTTTTCTCATTTTTTCACTTCCCATGGCTTTGCCCAAAGACAGACCTCTGCCAAGTAACGTGGTGGTGCAAAGATCCCATTGTGTTTCAGATTAGAGAACCAGGGAAAGAAGTACCAGAAGTAGAGCTTAAGAGGGAAGATCAAAAATTGTGAGGTCTGGGGAATAGGATTTCATAATTCTGCATATGAATCTTCACAAGTCTTAAGCTGATCCTTGAACCAAACATGTGTGAGACATACCCAATCCAGTGTGACAACAACAATAAAAACTGAGATTTCAAACACCACCCACCTAAGGTGAGAAAAAACAACATTTGATACTAGTTAGATTGATTGGCTGCCAACAGTAAATATCATGTTCCAGGAAATTACAAGTCAATTCAGTTTCTATGCAAGGTGAGGTTCACAACATCCAGGATCCAATCCAAAATACTTCAACATACAAAGGACCAAGATAATGTACTCCATTCATGAAGGAAAAAAATCAGTTAACTGATGCCAGTCTTGGTATGACTGAGATGTTACAATTAGTAGAACAAGACTACAAAGTACTACTATGGACTGAAGTATGCTCCCATCACACACACAAAATTCATATGTTGAAGCCCTGACCCACAATATGACTGTATTTGGCCATGGGGTTTTTAGCAGGTAATAATTGGTCTGACGATACCTGATCTGTGGCAATGTGTTATGGCAGCCTACAAGCACCTATATTAGCTGTGCTCCATAGGTTAAAGAAAAGGACATCTGAAATTAATGAAAATACAGGAAATTTTAGGAGAAAAAAATGACAGCTAGAAAATAAGCCAAACGAAATTGAGCTCAATAGTAGAATAGAGATGGTGAAGTAGACTGTCAGAAATTGAAGATGAATAAATAGATATTGTTCAATCTGAAGAGCAGAGATAGGATAAAAAAAGTAATAAATGAATGAGATTCCAGAGATTCATCAAAAGTTCTAAAGTATGTTTATTCATAGTATGAGAAAGAGGGGATGATGGGGCAGAATAAATAAGGGTAAAATTTCCAACGACCAAAATATTAACAAATTTATAAAGACATAAATTTAGAGATTTGAAAAACTCAGCAACTTTGCATAAGTTAAATTCAAAGACACTACCTCTCTCTATATATGTATCATCATAAAACTACTCAAAAACAAAATTAAATTGAAAATGTTGAAAGCAGCTAGAGAAAAAGATGGACTTCACATGAGGACAATAATTCAAATGGTTCTGATATCTCATCAGAAAGTTCAGATAACAGAAGACAAACATAAGTATTTTAAGTGCTGAAAGAAAAACAAATGAACATAAGATAAAGAAAAACACAGAAATCATTACCTATATGGAGGGAATGGAGAAGAAATTTCAGTTGGAGGAAAACTAATAGAAAGTAATAGAATGTGTAACTAGTAGCTGTTTTACAAGTAATACAGAAAGGGCATCAGAAATGAGGTTAACGTATTCTGCATATATATACACACACACACACAAAACATGCACACAAGAAAAGTAATTGCATGGATAGTCTATCATACTATCACAAGCTATGTATTTACCTGCCATTTTCCTCAAGACATAGCCAACATGGTACAATCATTGTGTCTTTAGAAGTTCTGGTGTCTGCCACACAGATTTTTCTCAGCTTTATCAGCTTTAGGGTTGACCCTCTGTCACTTGTTCATATTCCCACTCCAGTAAAAATGCACAAATGGTTTTGAACATCAAAGACAAGATGTCTGGACCCCACTTTCCATCTTCCCAGATGATCTTTCTGCATCTCTATAGATGCAAACAGTTGCACATGGCAAAGAAGCAATATCTGTCTTCATTGACCTTTCTAGACACTAGGCCTTAGACCAGGGCTTGAAAGCCAAGTCTGGAGGGTAAATCTGACCCATGACCTGTTTTTGTATTAATGTTTCCCTGGAACACAGCCTCTCCCTTGGCTCAAGTCTTGTCTGTGGCTGCTTTCACATGACAACAGCAGACTTGAGCCATTGTGACAGAGAACAGATGGCCTTGAAACACTCATCATGTGTTTGTTTCTATTGGAAGGTTTGTCCTCTAAACAAAGAAAAATAAAATTTGGTTATTTTACTTAGAAGAACTATAAGTGGATAAACCTTCTAGTTTTAAATAATAAAAGGAACTTTGTAGTGGTACTTTCGAAGTAAAATTAAATTTTCCTCAATATACATAGGCTTATTAACTTAGAAATTAACAACCATTGGCAATTCTTCCCATATTGCATATTAAGATGAGAATGTTAGACCTGTTCCTGAGCCCGTAAGTTTTTATGGGACATCCCATTGTAGTGGCACATACATGCACTTACACAAGGAAATACGGCATAGCATCCTAAAACAAACAATCCAAAAGTAAAGGCGACACTTATACTTCTCTAGAAAAACAAAACCAGAAGAATTTGCTGCCCGCAGCAGTGTACCTAAAGAAATACTAAAAGTTTTTCTTCAGGAAAAAGGGTACCATGGAAAGGCAGGGATAATTAACAACTAAGGAAAGGTTACACATGAAGTAAATCTAAATGAATATTGACTATATAAAACAATCATAATTTTGTTTGTGTTTAATGTTTAATCTTTAATGGCAAAAATCATAGAACATAAACATTTAAAATTTACTAAATTTCAGCCCTGAATGTAGAAGAAACACTGATATATATATATATTTTTTTATGTGTGTGTATGTGTGTATATATATGTATATATATAGATTTTACTAACTTATGGATGCTAATAAGGTAACCAATAAAATAATGAAGGAATAGAGTGATATAATCAAAGTAATTAAAAATTTTTATTTTATTTTATTATTATTTTTAGAGACAGGGTCTCACTCTGTCACCCATGCTGGAGTGCAGTGACATGATAGTAGCTCATTGCTACTTCAAACTCCTGGGCTCAAGTGATCCTGCCACCTCAGTCTCCCAAGTAGCTGGAACTACAGGCCTGTACCACCACAAAAATGTGAATTTTTTTTCATCTAAAACAAAGCAAGGAAGAATAAAAGGAATATAGAACATAAGGAACACAGAGACTTAAACGAAATGTCAGTAATTTAAATATAGATGCAAATAGATTAAATACTTCAATTAAAATGTAAAGGTTATCAGACTAAATTAAAAATCTCCGGATAGATATAACTTGCAAGAGCTACTCTTAAATACAAACGTCACATAAAGCTTGGAAATAAGGAAAAATAAGCAAATCAAACACTACCTCAAAGAAATCTGGTATAGCTTAACACTATCAAAGTATACTTCAAGGGAATTAAAATTAGTATAACATGGAGAATAATCTTTTATAAAGTTATGTATCACCTTACCAAGAAAGAGATCAATTATGAATTTGAATGAACCTACCACTATACCTTTACATCATAGTATAAAGATCGATAGAACTAAAAGAAAGGAAAAAATATCATAGCCACGTTGGGATCCTTTAATGTACCTTTATTATTATACAACAGAAAGATGAGATTAAACAAAATCAGTATGAATTTGAAAGATCTGAAAAATATCAGTAAATTTGATCTGATTGACATATGGAGAACGCTGCATAGAATTGACCACATGCTGCACCACAAAAACTCTTTCAACCTAAGAATGAAAATCATTCAGAGAACAATGTCTAAAACAGTAAAATTAATCTAGAAATCAATAAGAAGTAGGCAAGTAGAGCTCTGAATGTTAGAAAAATAATTAGTATGTTTGTAAATAACCCATAAATTAATAAAGAAATGACAAGGGAGTTGATAAAGTATTTTGAACTGAAGATGATTAAATATGCCATATTTAAGATTGCTAAAGTGAAAAAGACAACATACGAAGGATTGGCATGGCTATGTTGTAACTGACCATTTCACAGACTTCTTATAGGAGCTGATGTTTTATAGTTTAACACTTTGTATCAACTAAAGTTGTATATATTTATGCCTTATTACCCAGAAATCTGCAATTTACCCAATACAATTTCAGTAATCTGGACCAAAGACATATAGAAGCATGTTCAGAGCAGAACTATTCTTACTAACTAAAAATTATAAAAATCTAGTTGTCAAATAGATAAATAATGACCTAGGCTGGACACGGTGACTCACACCTGTAATCCCAGCAATTTGGGAGGCTGAAGCTGAAGAAGTGTTTGAGCCCAGGAGTTCGAGACCAGCCTGGTCAACATAGCGAGACCTTGGCTCTGCTAAAAATGAAAATTAGCTGGGCGTGGTGGTGCACACCTGTGGTCTCAGCTACTCAGGAGGCTGAGGGAAGAGAATTACTTGAGCCTGGGAGGTTGAGGCTGTAGTGAGCTGTGATTGCACCACTGCACATGAGCCTGGGAAACAAAGCAAGACCCTCTCTCAGAAAGTAATAGAAAATAAAAAAATATCCATGGTCTATTCACACAGTGATATATTATATGACAACAACAAATAACAATGAATCTCATAAATATACAGTTGAGTAAAAGAAGTCACATAATAAGATTATCAAGTCATTAATAAACATATTTAAAAGGTAAAACTCATTGATAGTTTATGAATTAATAGGGTGATTCCTTTGGAAATGTAGTAGGGGCAGTAAAGATGCTGAGGATAGCTCTGGGTGCTGGTAATCTTCTATTTTTCAAATTTCATGGTCATCAGAATGTATTCACTTTATGAAAATTCATTTAGCTGTACATTTATGATTGTTATACTTTATTATATTGAGATGAGATTAAAAACTTCACCTAAAATTCTATAATGCAAATAAATATTTTGAAAAATACCTTTTGGTTAAAAAACGAGAAAGCCAAAATATCATTGCATTTTGATATTTTTATTCAATGTATTAATTATATAAAGTTTTTTTTTTACATCGATGACCCTCATGTGGGCAGATGTATACAATTTTTCAATGTTGATATTAACTAATGTTTTTGAGAAACTGGTAAGTTTCAGTTTTATTAAAGCATAGTGTCAGTATTATTAAATTATTGTAAATAAATGAGAGAAAGGTTAAAATGACCATAAAGTTTAAATGTTTAAGCATTATGTGTTGAAAAAATGACTTGTCATTAATAAAAGGACAGCACACAACTAAACCTGGTTAGATAAAAAAAATATATTACGTAGAATTAAGTGGGTCATATCTGATTAGTCTAAAATTAAGATTTGTTTTCATTTTTATACTTCTGTTGTTTATCGTGCTGTTGTTGAAGATACAAAATGTTTGGCTAGCGAATAACTTAAGAGATTTTGAAAAACTTCAGAAGGATGTAATAAAACTAGATAACTAAACAATTTGTTGTCAAATGAAACATAATACACAGTGGAAGATATAATACACAATAAGAAATATTTAATATACATCCACTGTTTTGTAATGATTGCAATCACTGAAAAATTAAATATTAATATACACTTGTACAGACTGTCCTTAACTTATGGTGGTTTGAGTTATGATTTTTTGACTTTATTACAGTGTGAAAGCAATACATATTCAATAGAAACCCCATACTTCAAATTTTGAATTTTGATCTTTTCCTGGACTAGGAATATGCAATAAATACTTAGCTCCCAGTCATTCACATGATCATGAGGGTAAACAACTGATAGTGATGCCAAATGATTTTGCCCAACTCTAGGCTAGTAAGTGTTCTGATTTTGTTTAAAGTAGGGTAAGCTAAGCTACGATGGTCAGTAGGTTAGGTATATTACATGCATTTTCAACTTATAATATTTTCAACTTACAATGGATTTATCAGGATGTAACCCCAACCTAAGTCAGGAAGTATGTGTACTTATTTCATCCTCAATATTTTATTTAGATAATTATGGAGTACCTATTATGGTCTTTAGATTCCATATATCTCATATTTCAAAATTATATGGAAAGATCAAGGACCAGGAATAACCAAGACACACCTTGAAAAAGAAGAACACACAAGATAAGGTTTGTCCTATTACATATTGAACTCGTTGTAAAGCTGTATTGCATTTTATAGGCAGTATTGAAGTAGGGATCAATAAATACACCAGTGGAAAATAAAAGAAACATATTCCAGAAACAGATTCATGCATATGTGAAAACCTGATAAATATCAGAACTGTTGTGTCATATCAGCAGGAACAATAGTCAACACAGAATAAAGGGAAAACAATTGACTATTCAAGTAAGAAACAAGAAACAGACCCCATCTCAATTGATAAGCAAAAATTTATTCCATACTGGCATTTGAATATAGTCTTGATTTTAGATAATCGTTTTATAATGACATCAATATTCTGGTTGTTATGATTATACTATGGATTTATAATATGTTAACATTAGGGGAAGGTTGAAGAAGAAAGTAAGTGAACTTCCTGTGTTAGTTTCATAACTGTTCTGTAAGTCTATAATTCTTTCAAAATAAGAAGTTTTTTTTTTAAGAAAGGTAGTACAAGTAGTATGTGATCAATAAAAATTGAATTCCATGTTGATCATGAGTTTTAATGCAAATAGCAAAAGTTAATATTCTTTTGAAAACAATATATAAGAATACCTTTAACCCTTTGTACTTGGAATAATTTTCTTAAATAAGACTTAATAAATACAGATCATAAATAAAAATATGGATAAATCCAACTACTTTAAAAACAAGATTTTCTGTATATCATAATTTCTATCTCATTACCACAATAGTTACCATTACCACAATAGTTACCATATATATATATATATATATATATTTTTTTTTTTTTTTTTTTTTTTGAGACAGAGTCTTGCTCTGTCACCTAGGCTGGAGTGCAGTGGAATGATCTTGGCTCACTGCAAGCTCCACCTCCTGGGTTCACGCCATTCTCCTGCCTCAGCCTCCCAAGTAGCTGGGACTACAGGCACCCGCCACCATGCCTGGCTAATTTTTTTTTTTAGTAGATATGGGGTTTCACCATGTTAGCCAGGTTGGTCTCGATCTCCTGACCTCATGATCTACCCGCCTTGGCCTCCCAAAGTGCTGGGGTTACAGGCGTGAGCCACCTCATCTGGCCAATTGTTATATTTTTAAGAAACAGAGGTTCAAGAGGTCGATGACAGCTCATAGAAAATAGTGATTTAGATATGGAAATCTAACTTAAATCTCATTTCTGCCTAATTCCAAATTTTTTTCCTTTGGGTGTTATAATTTTCTCCTTCTCAAAAAACATATTTTAATCAGTAATAGAACTAACCTATAATTGTAAAAGAATGCATGGATAATATAACCTGCATTCATGGCATGTTGTATGCTCACACCTACCTAAATTTACAAGAGAAGACAGCTTTTAGTTTATTAGAATCCATTTTTCTTTGTTTTTGACATTTTGAAGTTAGGTATAAATAAGGATTTCCTTATATAAAAACATGTCATGCATATTGCAATTACAAATATAGATTGATACAAGTATGTTGGATTGGTGACATACCATAAGCTGTGTGGCTATTGATACTATGATTTTCTGAAATTGTAAACAACTTTTGGTAAAAGTCTGAGCCGAAGTATATGTTTTATTTAACTTACATGATAATTGTATTTCTGAATAATCCCATAAATATTAAATCTCAGCAAAAAATACTTTACGTTTCAAAAGAGTATTAGGTTTTATGCTCAATCATCCACCAATAAGAATATTAATGGGACATTTGATTTTCCAGTAAAAAAAACTTAAAAAACTTTTTATTGTACAGGGCTGTCCTGTGAATTTCAGTGTAGCTAACCAATGGGACCCAACCAATTACATTCAGTGCATTGCTTTTCTTTGTGACAGTGCAAAATCATTCACATGAGGGGTCTTCAAAAAGTTTGTGAAAAATGCATTTTATGAAAAAACTAAGAAGAGATTCTAAGATTGTTTTGGACGCGAATAAACTCATACTAACTTGTTATAACATGTCTAAGCAGGATCTAGTTTGAGGCACTAAGAAGGGTAAGACATCAGTTAAAAAAAAAAAACCATATCAGAGCAACATGAATTCTGCTAAAATTAAAGAACACACATAAATTTATGGTGATGCTAAAGTGGAAAAATGGTAAAATCATCGATGCTTTACCCAAAGTTTACGAGGACAATGCCCTAAGGAAATCAGCAGTTTACAAATGGGTAACTTGTTTTAAGAGACAAGATGATGTTGAAAATGAAGCCCATACTGGTCGATCATTCTCATCAATTTGTGAGAAAAAAAAAAAAAATCATCTTGTCCATGCCCCAAATGAAGAGAACTAAAGATTCACAACACAAACACAAGCCAGCACCATAGACAGATCGACTAGTGCAGCTTACACAATTCTGACTGAGAAATTATAGCTAAGCCAATTTTCCAATTAATAGGTGCCAAAACCATTTCACCCAGGTCAGCTGCAGACAAGAGAACTTTCAGTGGAAATTTTCAACAAGTGGGATCAAGATCCGGAAGCATTTCTTTAAAGAATTATAACAGGAGATGAAGCACGGCTTCACCAGTACAATCCTGAAGACAAAGCACAACCAAAGCAATGGCAACTGAGAGGTGGAAGTGGTCCCATCAAAGCAAAAGCAGACCAATCCATGAGCAAAGGTCATGGCAACAGATTTTTTTTTTTTTTTTTGTAAGCGTAAGTTATTTTGGCTGTTGACTTTCTGGAGGGCCAAAAACAATACTATTTGCATATTCTGAGAGTGTCTTGAGAAAGCCAAAGCTTTTGCAGAAAAACACCTGGGAAGCTTTACCTAAGAGTCCTTTTCCACCATGACAATATTCCTGCTTATCCTTTTCATCTAACAAGGGCAATTTTGTGAGAGGTTTGATGGGAAATCATTAGGCCTCCTCCTCTAATCATTACCATCCCAATTTAGTTCCTTTCAGCTCCTTTTTTGTTTCTGAATCTTAAAACATAAATCTGTAAAGTGTGCTCACTTTTCTTCAGTTAATAATGTAAAAAAGACTGTGCTGACATGACTCATTCCCAGGAGGCTCCACTGGTATTATTGCATACAAAACTGTCTTGAACTTGATGAAGCTTATGTTGCGAAATAAAGTTTATATTTTTCCCTTTTATTTATTAATTCCATTCTCCACAAACTTTTCAAAATCCCCTCATACATTTTGAAATAATTTAACACCTTATTGGGAAACCCTGGCTAATTCATATCAAGCTTCAGATTAATGTAATCAGGCCTGGCAGTTTTATGTTTGATAGAAACAATAGAACAGCAGTTCCTTGTGTTTGCTGGTTGTTCTACCACCTTCCAACAACTTTCCAAAATCTTTTCTCAAAAACTTTAGAAGGTAGCCATCTCTTCATCTTAGATAAATGTAAGTTAAAGAGGTCTAGTGCACTTTTGGAGGCTGAGGTGGGCAGATCTCTTGAGCTCAGGAGTTCGAGACCAGTCTGGGCAACATGGCGAAAACCTGTCTCTACAAAACTACAAAAATTAGCTGAGTGTGATGGCACACGTCTGTGGTCCCAGCTCCTCAGGAGCCAGGAGGATCACTTGAACCTTGGATGGGAGATGGGAGGATCACTTGAGGCTAGGATGCAGAGGCTGAGGTGGGAGGATCACTTGAGCCTAGGATACAGAGGCTGCAGTGAGCTGAAATTGCACCGCTGCACTCCAGCCTGTGTGACAGAAGAAACAAAACGAAATTCTAGAGATTTTCCCCAAGTCAAACACAATTAAGCAGCTAGGTAAAATGGATCTCTTATTTAGTTGTGAGTTTTCATTATGACAACCAGAGGGAAGTTTAGCCTTCTACAGTTTTGCTATGGGGTGGATCCTTTCACATCATAATGTGCCATTTTCTTGGCTGAATTCAGCAAAGGATGGCATGGCAGTGGCCGTGGCTCTCTGCAGCCTCCTGCCTTGGCTCTGCCACAGGCATCCATGGGCAGCAATTGTTTCTCCCTTGCCTGTATTTCACAGGGCAGCCAGCCGGTCTTTGAGATGTTCACCCAGCACTTCTTGAAGTCTGTGTGATATATTAAGGAACTTTGTTCACTGTTGAAGGCAACCATCTGGTACAAAGTGCTGACACATTTGTTCTGATAGCGCACTGGGAAGAAGCCTACCAGAGCTGCTGTGGGGGAGGTGAGGACAGGAGCAGCTAACAACCCTGAAGCCCCATGAGGACACATAGGAAGACTTTATGGGAGCTGAGAAAGACCAAAAACACTCTTGTGCAAACACTCACGGTTAAGAGATCTGAAGTATCAGCAAAAGTACAAAGTGCTTCTCTCACCCAGGGAATGTGGGGAGATGTGGGGCAGTCCTGGGGAAGCATACACAAGCATGTGCAAACTCAGCCCTCTCGTTTGGAATAAACAATTATCTTATAAAATGACAGCATCAAATTATATTATTAGAGATCCCCTCTTATCTTCTTTTAGGCATAAGCTAAGAACTAACTTGTTCTCCTCTTGTTAACAACACAATGGTGACACAGGTGAGAAGTTATATATTACGGAAGTCCAGACAGGCTTTCATGGAAATAATACCTAATCAGGCACAGAAAGGGGGTATAGTAGACAGAATAGCCTCACCTACCCAAAAATATCCACATCGTCATTTCTGGACTCTGAAAATGTTATGCTGTATAGCAAAAGGAAATTAAAAATGCATATGGAATTAAATTTGCTAATCAGATATCATGAGATGGGGAGACCATCTGGATGGTCTGGACAGTCCTGATGTAGTCACAAACGTCCTCATGAGTGAAAGACAGGCAAAACAGTAAGTTTCAGAATGGCGCAGCTTGAGAAAGACTCAAGCAACCATTGTGGGTGGCTTTGAGGATGGAAGGGGGCCATGAGCCAAGGAATGCTGACAACCTCTAGAGCCGGAAAAGGCAAGAGAATGAATGGACTCCCAGAGCCACTAGAAAGGCATGCAGCCTTACTGAGACCCGTTTGAACTTTGGATGTGCAGAACTGTATAATGACATCTTTGTGTTGTTATAAGCCATAAGGCTGTCTACAGCAGAAATAGGAAACTAATATAGGGTGGATTAACTAGTGCCTTTTTACTTTGTTTGTGGGATGGCAGACTTAGAGCAGCAGGTCGATAAATTTAGCAGCAGTGACTTAGTGATGAGAGAGAAAGATGTTTCATGGCTGCTTGTATTTGCATCATATGTTAAATTCTATCCTAATTCAAGCTTTCCCAATGTAGAAGTAATAGGGACTAGAATCAAACAGTTTCTTTGGAAATAATTCCAGTGTTCTGCTGAGATGAAATTATGAACAATGCCCAGGTACATTAATTTTGCCTACAGTATGGAGGATTTTGTGCTATACATTGCATTTCACATTTGTCAAAGGTATAGTAATTTTGAGAAGGGAAGATTCAAAGAATAATGCTTTAAAGAGGCATATGGGATTAACTGAAGGGAACTGAGGCCAGCTAATGTCTTTTGCATTATTTATTCATTTACCAAATGTGTTTAGGAGCTGTGCTCAGCGTAGAGACAATAAAAAAATGGCCAAACTTAATTTGTGTTTTCAAGAGGTTAATCGTCCATTGAATGAGACAATCCTATGGATGATTAAAAGACGACACAGCAAATACTTCCCTGGAGGCATGGACAGGATGTGGGGAAACAGGGCATGGTGTTGGAGTGTCCCTGGGGAGAATGACCAGCAATAGTTCACTGTGTGATTATCTCGCCTGAGTATTCTTATTGCATCCATGAGCA
Organism: Macaca fascicularis; assembly: GCF_037993035.2. NCBI lineage: Eukaryota > Metazoa > Chordata > Mammalia > Primates > Cercopithecidae > Macaca > Macaca fascicularis. The sequence continues at coordinate 6,308,051 of NC_088378.1, forward strand.
CTCTATTCTTGAAACAAATGTCATATTGGACTCTTTTAATTACTTACTTGTCTGTCTTCCCTAGTTGTTTTTTATGTCCTTAAAGAAAGGCCTGTATATTTTCCCATTTGAATTCCTAATGAAAACCCTAAACAATAGAGAGAGAAAGAGGCTCCTGAAAAGAAAATGGTATGTATTCCAGAGTAAGCATTGCAATGGGAATACAATGGGCATATTCAGGGAAGCAAAGGAAGGTGAGGGTTTAAAAAGGAGACATGAGGAGGATTATATAATTGTTTTTGGATAATTATCCTTGAGTGCAAGAATCGGTACCAATGGGAGCACCAGTCTGAGGTTGGACAGGAAGTTGCTGGACAGATGTGCTCGCAAACATATTATTTTGTGTAAGGTTGCAGTGGCCTTTGTGTAAGCTTGTGGTTTTTGCAGAGCCTTTTGCAGAGTTCTTATCATCAGGCAAACTTGAATGAGAACCCTCCATCATGGCCTTCCCCGGCTCCATTTGTCAGGGTTTTAACACAAGTGACTTCGTGAGTCTAACAACTTTTACACTAGCAACTTGCTACAGTGTGAATGTTTGTGTCCTCCTCCCCCACATTCATGTGTTGATACCTAGCCCCAAAGGTGATAGTATTAAGAGGTATGGACTTCGGAAGGTGATTAGGTCATGAAGTTAAAGGGCTTCCTACTGTTACCAAAAAAAAAAAAAAAAAAAAGAACATATTGGTACCAAGTGAAGATGCAACAAGAAGGCACTGTCTATGAGAAGTAAGCCTTCATCAGACACGATATCTGCTGATGCCTTGATGTTGGACTTCCAGCATTCAGAACTGTGAACAATAATGTTTTCACCTTATAAAATTCCCAGTCTGTAGCTGTAGTACCCTTTTATAGCAGCCTGTACAGACTAAGACACAACTACTTCAGGTTACTCACTTGCAGGCTGAGTACATGAATGGTAGAGTGAGTGAATGAGAGGGTGACTGAGTGAATCAGGTGACATTTGGTCTGAAGGATCTTGAAGTACAAGTAAACAATCAGTGAGATGGGAGATATATATATGCCAGGTGCCGGGTAAAGACTATATATATATGTATATATATATATACAGAGAGAGAGAGAGAGAGAGAGAAAGAGCGCGCAGGTAAAGCTAACAATATTGTTCCACTTTGATTTTAATTTCAAAGACATCTTTAACACTTTACTATTCTTGTATACAAATGCCACTTAAACCTGGGTACAGTCAAACTTGAAGATACTAGCAAGAACTGGTGCCCCCGGGGTGGCCCACTGTCCTCTTTCTCCTGACGCATAGTCACAATGGCAAACACAAATGACTCACAACTGTGGACCCCCATATCAAGGCTCCAGGACAACACGGCATATGGAAAAGGAGTCCTTGCTTTGTCCCTGGACTCGGAAATGCCCTTCCTTTCTCTCTCTGTTGTTTCCCTTGGACCACTCACTGTTCTTCCTTTTCCTCCATTCTTTCTTTTGTTCACATAAGCTCTGGCTAAAACCAAAGTCGCTTCATGGTCCAGAATCAATAGCTAAATTCAAGCATTTTCCTGTGTAAAAGGGCTATGAGGACTAAAACAGTCAGAGCCAGGCCGATCATAACCCATTTCTACCACTTCGGGAATTCACATCTATCATGTGTTGTTTTGTATGTTTGTTTGTTTTCCCATCTTCAAAGATACATGAGTCATTTCCTCTCATTTTTCTTGTTCAAGAGAAAATTAGAAAAGAGAGGCTAAAATGATCAAAGACAGGAGTGGGGTGTGTACTCCCCTGTTGCTGTATCAGAGCTTATCAGAGAAGAAAAGTTTGAAGTCCATAGTTTTTAAGGAATAAGTCATAACCAAGCCATGTGAGCTATTTTCCCACCAACAACTTAGAATTGAAGAAGTTTTTGTTTAAATATTCATGTAACAGAGTTATTTAAAGTGTATTTTTGATAGTAACATACTGTGGACACTAATGAGCTTTTGTAATGATAGATAATTATAAGAGGCGTTTCAGATGGTTTAGCAAGGTAATTTTTGAAATTTTAATTATTAACTAATATTTATATGTGGTTCTTAAAAACATGATTTTTGCATACATTTTATTGGAGAAGAAAGAATAAATTCTATAGTTTGAGAATTTTATTAGGAAATTAATATTGCTATTATTTAGATTTGCATATATCCAAATGTACTAAAACCATCTCTTGGATTTTCTTGTTTATAATATTCTCAATGGTTTACAGATTTGCAGAATCATCATTCCCAGAGTTATAAAAAGGCAATTTTCTGCCTCGCTAGTTATTTTCATATAAACAGTTGAGTACATTTAGTTGAGTACATTTAGGGGTTACATTAATAGCAAAATAGAATCTTCTAGAAACAACATTAAAACATGTTACAAAGTCCCAGTATTTACATCACATTGTATGGGTGCCTTTGGAGCCAACTGGTAAGTGCAGGGGCATAGATTGGGAGCTAGTATTAATTTCTTAAATTTGTTCTAAATATTATAGATGGCTGTATACACATATATACAATTTAATCCAAATTTTATAGAATTTGTATTTTTTAAAGGCAGTGTTAGGCTTCTGGGAGGGGAATGATGATATTAATAGTTCCATTTTACAGATGAAAATGCAGAGACTGGTTAAACAAGTAAGCTACCTATTTCAGAAGAGAATGCAAGCGTACGTCACATGTCACACACACACACAGTCACACATTTAGCACAGACTGAATGGAAGAAAGAAAATCACATGTAACCCAGAAGATCTGAATATAGGGTCTAAATATCCAGAAGGAAAAACAAAGGTATCTGGAAGAAACATTAGAAATAGCCCATAAAACTCAGATCATTTACTACATAAATTCTGAAATATGGCATAACAGCATTTTTTGGACAATAATGTAAAAATTGTAAATTTTTCATTAAGATTGCAAATGGAAAATCAAACTAATTCATGGAGAATGTTGCAGCTATTTTGTTAGTTTTTTCCATGGTACACATCCTTTCTCTCTCATTGTCTTTCTGTGTTTTCTCATAGTGGGAATGGGAGGTTGAAGTCAATGACATACCTTTTTCAAAACTGAAGTTCTCTGATACTGTGGTTTTAAAGCAGCTACAAAATTATGCTCTCTTACTTCTTTCTTCAGACAACTAACAAAAAGTCTAAGAAGTGGAAAATCTACATTAAGGAAACTCCTACAACCAACAGTCTTGAGAAAACTAACCATTTTTGACTTTAAGACTTGAATTCGTCTTGATGTGTCCTTTAGCTTCTTAAGAAATTTTCCCAGAGTCCCTTACGCATGAAGCTTAACAGCAAATGGCAAGGGAAGATCAATAGCGGGAAGGTCCTGAAGCAATGAGACTGGGCATCCTGACACAGGTATGTCCACAAGATGATTGACAACATGACATTTGAGCCACTCCTGTATGTCATCAGATGAAGGTGGGGGTCACCTCAGGAGTATGAGTTAAAAAAAAATGACATGTGACCTATGGAACCACGTCTTCAGACAGAGCTGCAGCAGCAGGCATGCATCAGTGTGCCGGGCAGCACTGTGAGAAGGGATGATTCATTTTCGTCCAGAAAGGTAGCCATCCAAGAGGCAGAACCCTAAATAATGACAGGCCTCAAAGCCGAGACTACCACTGTGCTCCAAACAATATGTGTCTGTTCTACTGAAATAGCTGCTGTGCACGCTGTCAGGAGTGACATTTGTGAAAGTACTCAGTGAAGGACAAATTCGTCAAGATGGCAGCTTCTGGGAGGTTGTCAATACAGTGCCAACACTTAATGTCACTGCAACAGATTTGATAAAAAATCATTTGTTTATTAAGGATGTAAAGTCATTTTCCAGTATCTCAGCTTCTGATGATCTATGGCAAGGTAAACAATTAAAATAAGGAAAATGAAGATGAAGATAAACAAAGGCCAAAGAGATGGGACCTTAAGCATTTCACTACTGAACTGGGCCTGTAGCATTAGATTGATGAGTAGCGTCATGGAAAGAATAACAAAATAAGAGTGCTTTTCACACAAAACTACAGAAAATTGGTAACAATTCATTGGGTGCAAGAATTCAAACAGGGAGCCTCTTTGACACATCTTTACTACCATAGATAACACTAGAAATATATCATGATACCATCACACTCCTCTGAGAATGAGAGCTGTGATGAGAGAAACATATCTTGAGTATGATAACATACACACCAGCGTTTTCACACTATTAGGAAATTCTACAAAAATCAGATGTATCCTTTTATGCCATATTTTAAGTACATGCCACATGGAGGGAGAGGACAGTGTTAGACATTGATGGTATAGGGATAGAAAAGTTCTAATTCCTGTACCTGAAGCAAATCAGGCCAGACCACCAGATACTTTTCGGTCCTGAGGAGTAGACTGTCAAACACAATAATTAAAGCATATTATGGTAAGTATTATGATTTAACTTATAAATAATATGCTAAAGAAAACAGAGAAGAGAAATGCCTTTTGCTGTTTGGGGAAAGAAGAATGTGAGGTGTATGCCCACACACACTGGACCAAATAGTTTTTTTATTAGGCGACAACATTTAAACATCAAGAAATATAAATGGTTGCTGGGCGCAGTGGCTCATGCCTGTTATGTGAGAACCTAGTCAGGGTTCTCTAGAGGGACAGGACTAATAGGATACATGGATATATGAAGGGGAATTTATTAAGCGAAACTGACTCATGCTATCATAAGGTGAAATTCCACAATAGGCCGTCTTCAAGCTGAGGAGCAAGGAAGCCAGTACGAGTCTCAAAACCTCAAAAGTAGGGAAGCTGACAGTGCAGCCTTCTGTCTGTGGCTGAAGGCCCAAGAGCCCAAGATGCCCTGGCAAATCACTGGTGTAAGTCCAAGAGTCCAGAAGCTAAAGAACTTGGAGTCTGATGTTCCAGGTCAGGGAGCAGCCAGCACGGGAGAAAGATGAAGGCCGGAAGACTCAGCCAGCCTGCTCATTCCACTTTCTTCTGTTTGCTTTTTCTAACCACACTGGCAGCCAAGGGGATGGTGCCCACCCAGATTAAGGGTGGGTCTGCCTTTCTTAGTCCACTGACTCAAGTGTTAATCTCCTTTGACAACACCCTCACAGACATACCCAGGAACAATACTTGACATCCTTTCAACCGAATCAAGTTAACACTCAATATTAACCATCACAGGAGGCTTTCTGCAGAAGAAAATGTAAAAGTTGAGTCTTGACTGTCCACAAAGAGTTGGCTATTTGCAAGAAGTTGAGCGGAATATGTTGAGAAGAATTCCTGGAAGAGAGTGTAACTTATTGGTTATTAAGTTAGTGTGAGAGGTCTAATGTGTTTCAGGTACCACTTTTGAAATATTTTAACCTCAGGACACTTTACGGTCTTAAAAGTTACTTAGAACACCAAGAAATTTCTGTTTTTGAGGATGATATTTATTAATAAATACTGTATTCAAAATTTAAAAATAAATGTAAAATTTATATTTATTAATATATTTTAAAATAGCAACAATAACTGTTGACATCAGCTTATTTTATGAAAAAATGACTATTTTATTAAAAGAAAGTAGCAGTTAGAGAAGTGGCATTGTTTTCCATTTGAAATCTATTAATATCTGTCCTAATAGAAGACAGATGGATTCTCATCTGCTTCTGCATTTCTTCCATTGAAATATGTAGTTTTAGTTGAAATTTATAAGGAAAATTTGGTCTCACACAGATATATATCTGAAAGAGGAAGAAGTATATGTAGCTTGCCTAGAAAATTGTGGCTATTCTTCTTTAATATTACACCAAAACTCAGCAAATCATAGTTTCTCAAAGTTGAATTGCAAGGTAGAATATATAGCAATATCAGCAAGCTTTTCATTGATTGTTCTTGTTTTGGTCTATCTTGTAACTTTCAATGGATCTTTACCTATGCATAATTTTGGTCATTTGGAAAATACTGGTTTAGTGAGGTCTACGGATCTTTAAAACATGGTATATTTTATTGTAGAATATTTTTTTAAATCACATTTGTTAAATATCACCACAGGTCTTATCAAATCTCTGAAATATTAAGAAGTATTTAAGCTGATGTGGATTGGTAGTTATTTTCCAAAATACTAAATTAAACTTGAAGGCTCAATTTCTATCATTGGCAGTAAATACTATCAGTTATTTTCCTTTGATAAGAACCTTTAAATTTATTAAACAAAATGGCAGTTAGTCAAATATTAATACCTGCAGTAAGCGACTGGGTCATCCTGTTAAGTATTCGTGAAAAAGCAGGTAGTTCAATTTGCCTCTCAAACTGTTCTGTAAGGGCTTTACCTTGTGACAAATGCTTTAGGCATACTTCTTATTTCGTTTTTTCAGTATTACAAGATGGGATGCAAGGATTGATATTTAATAAATTGATACATTTTGCCTCTATATCAAAGACATTTAGCATTTTCTTGAATCGTGGGTTGTGGCCATGGAGAATTCATTGGTGTTACCGACTTGATTCTTGCTTCTAAGAGATGGGCAAATTCACTGCAACTGCTTCCGAGGGCAAATGGCACCATAGTGTTAATAAAGGTGATGATTTATCATTGCTATAAAATTAGTCTTGATGCACAGCACCCTTGTGCATAGATGGAGTTTCTATGGGCAGCCTCCATGGTTCCACAGTTGAGTCCTTAGGATTTGTGAACATGCTGAGATTTCACTTCCTGGATTGTGTTATGTGGACGGCATAAAGAGTAGATGACCTGGATGTGGCCAATCTCATCACAGGAGCTGTGGACAGGAGACGAGAGCAGATCTCAGAGAGTTTGAAACGTGAGACCTTCACCCACTGTTGCTGACTTTGGAGATGGAGGAGGTCATAGCCAAAGAAGACAGGCAGCAACTAGAAGATGCTAGAACTAAGTAGAAGTGGTAAACAGCCCTGGACCAACACACTGCACGGAAATGGGACTGTAGTCCTATGACTGCATGAAACTGAAGTCTGCAAACAACATGAATGAGGCTACACATGGCTTTCCCCTGGAATATCCAGTAGGCAGACCTGCCAACACATTGATGGTGGCCTTGGGAGACCCGGGACAGGGACTCTTCACATTTTACCTGGACTCCTGACCCATGGAAACTGTGAGACCATAAATGTGTGCTGTGTTAAGCCGAAAAAGTTTGCAGTAATTTGTTTGACATGAATAGAAGATTTAGAAACAGAAATAAATACACCATAAAAGGGTCTCTGGGACTCTCAAGGGCCCATAGTCTATATTTTGAGAACTGCTGGCTTAAGACATCATTTGGTAGACAAGTAGGGAGGACTCATCTGGGACCTGTGCTACCTTTACATCTTATACTTTCTTACATTCTATTTTGGCACAGATATCTTTTGTATGCTGAATTCAGGCTTTTCTAGGCCAACTGAATCAAGTTTCAGCATTGTGAGATGAAAACTTGGGCACTCATGGCTACATTTGACCTATAGATGACAGTGTGGACCACACACACTGGACCAAAATGGACCAAATAGTTTTTTAAATTAGGTGACAACATTTAAACATCAAGATATATAAATGGTCGCTGGGCACAGTGGCTCACGCCTGTTATCCCTGCACTTTGGGAAGCCAAGGCAGGAGGATTGCTTGAGCCCAGGAGTTTGGGACCAGCCTGGTCAACACAGGGAAACCTTTTTCTAAAAAAAAAAAAAAAAAAAAAAAATTAGCTGGGCATGGTGGCATGTGCCTGTGGTCCAAGCTACTTGGGGGGCTGAGGTGGGAGGATTGTTTGAGCTTGGGAATTTGAGACTGAGTAAGCTGCGATCACTCCACCACACTCCAGCCTGGGTTACAGAGCAAGACCCCATCTCAAAAGTAAAAAAAAAAAAAAGGAAATATAAATGGCACACATACACAATAAAAACTATTCATTGTAAGAATAAATGAAATTGTGTCTTTTGCAGCAACAAGGATGGAACTGGAGGCCATTATCTTAAGTGAGACAAGTCAAATACAGAAAGACAAATATCACATTTTCTCACTCCTAAAAGGGAGCTAAAAAAGGTGAACACATGGACACAGAGAGTTGAATCATAGACAGTGGAGACTCAGAAAAGGGAGGGGGTAAGAGGGGGTGGATGATGAGAAATTACTTACTTAGTTATTCCACCGAACGCCCTGATTTACACATCACACAATCTATGCATGGAACAAAACTGTAATTGTATCCAATAAGTTTATGCAAATAAAACAATCCAGACTGCTTTAAAATCTAGGCTTTTCTAAAAAATCACAATGTACACCAAGGTGAGCCCTGATTCTGTCAGGATGACATTCAGTTGAAGCCCACCTAGTCGTCTAAGAATGTGCCTTCCAACGAATCTGAGGCTGCACACCTGCTCAGGTGCTCTGCGTTCATCTTCTCTTTCACCTGCGGCGTCTTTCACATCACCTTCCTGATGCCTGCATCCAGTAGCTCCCAGTTAGCCTGGGAGATGGACTGAGTCAGGGGCCAGGTGATTTCCCTTCGGGGAGTCCCTTCTCTCTTTCTTTTCCCGTCTATATCCCTGGGGCTATATTGCTCCTTGGCTATAACTATAGACTGTTTGCTAGAAGGCTGGACTCCTGCTTCACTTAGGGAAACTTAGTTTGCCCAGAGAAGGGGCAAGAGAAACAGAAACAGAAGCAGTCCAGATGAGAGAGAAGGTGCTTGAACTTTGATCGCTGCAGATTTTCTTGGCATTTAAATGCTGATGAAGCAGGTATGCTTTGGGAAAGATGCTTGCAAGGTTCCTAACTGGAAATTTTTAAGTTTGTTTTCTTAACTTTTTCTTTGCTGATTGTTAGATCCCTGGGTCCAGGTCCAGTCCATGCTGTGGTCTGAAGGGAGTGGGTGGATGGGCAGAAAGAACACTGAGGAGGGGAGAGGGAGGCTGTATGCAGGTGAACGTGGTTTTACTCAGCATCAGCTCTCATCAACAGCTTTCTCACCCTAGCTCTTTAATGTGTACCCTGTCTTGGCTGCTTGAGCCAGCGGCTCCTACACACAGCTGTGTGGCCGGCTCTCCCCTGCCTTCAGGGTCAGCAGCTTAACTCTTTCTCTCTCTGGGCACGAGTGCAAGCCGTGCATTGTTGTGCCATGCTGACCCATGCCCTGGCTCCCCTCTGTCCGTCTGCAAGACAGACAGCTCTGATTCTCTCTCTTTCTCCGGGTGCCAGTGTGCCTGCCATGTCAAGCCATGTTGAGCCGAGCCAAGCCCCGTGCATGTCATCAGCAGGGCAATTATACCCTCTACAGACAATAGTGGCTCCAAGCCAAGCATGAACTTACACAAGGAGGTTATATAACAAGTGGAGGCGTGCTCTGGCACACCAAACTCTCTGAGTCATGCAGGCCTGGATATTCACTTTGGCCTATTCCTTGACCAGAGCACATCCATGTACCTTAAAGTGATAGAAACCCCCTTTCAATGTGCATGTCTATTGTGAGACTTTGGGATATTTCTAAGCATGAGGAATGTGATAACTGTGAGGGGCTCTTAGCTGCCCTTGTATCTGAGTGTCACTTGCAAACACAGGGAGCTTAGAGTGGTTTTAGCTTTCACCAGGCACACTACACTTGTGGTCAGGTAACACCCTGCTGCTCTTTTCAAGGGGCAATTTAGAAAGTCTTTTTTTGTTGTTGTTCATTTGTTTGTTTAATTTTGAGATAAGAGTCTCGTTCTGTCACCCAGGCTGGAGTGCAGTGGCGCGACCTCGGCTCACTGCAACCTCCACCTCCTGGGTTCACGCCATTCTCCTGCTTCAGCCTCCCATGTAGCTGGGACTACAGGTGCCCGCCACCACACCCAGCTAATTTTTTGTATTTTTAGTAGAGATGGGGTTTCACCTTGTTAGCCAGAACAGTCTCGATCTCCTGACCTCGTGATCCGCATGCCTTGGGCTCTCAAAGTGCTGGGATTACAGGCGTGAGCCACCGTGCCTGGCCGGTATAAAGTCAGTTTTGAATAGACTTGTCAAACCAGATAATTTTTTAAAGCTTTTTGGATTACATTATAAACAGAAAGGCACATAAATCGTAACTAAACAGTTAATGATTATCCCTAAATCAACACACTCATGAACCTCAATTCAGTTCCTTGCAATTTTTACCTAACGAGGTGTCTGATGTGATAGCCATCCTTAAAATCTTTTCTTCTGAATATACTCTTATTGATTTGAGTTTGTAATTATATCCATCATGTTGGGGACGAAAAAAAAGGATCTGCGGTAGATTAGAAAACAATTGTTCTTTTTCTGTCCCCACTGAGCTTTCAAACCCACTCTGTGGGACGAATTTTTCTCCTGTGTGTGAACGAAGTAGAACACAGATGCAATACATTTTCAGTTCCCTCTTTAGTGATAGACAGTTTTCCAATCATTTTTATCCATCCACAAATAGCCTCAGTTCCATCATTAAAATGTTTAATTCAAGTGAAAAAAGAAAACTTCCCAAATTCATTGGCGATGAACTCCGTTGGTTTAAGCTTGCTAGAAGACAGGGATCCTGTTGTTACGGAAGGGATTTTGTGCTCTCATTTTCCCCACCCCATTTAAGAACTTTGTTTTCTGATTCCTGTAGAGTTACGGGTGTAGAAGAGAAAGAAGTAGAGAATGGACAAGAAACTGATCCTCTCCTAAAAACTCCCTGGACATGGTTATCCCCCGAAGGTGCCCCTGTCTAGGTCTGACACGTAATCTACTGACTCATCCTCTTTACTTATTTGTGAGTCTTGCAGGGACCCTGCTGCCCACAGATGAGGAGCTTTTGCCTTCAGCGTTCTTGACCCCAACCATTTGTGCCTTAGCCTTTTGTGGTCCATGCATCAGTTGAGGTCATCTTTCCATTCCAAATATTTTACCCGGAGAAGATCTAGGGGAAATCCAAGTTCTCTCTCACATCCACTACCTAATGACGCTGTCAGAGAGGTAAGATTCCAGGGGATGCATATTGATCTCTGCAAAGGGGTCCTGGCAACCTCTGTTCGTAAATGTTTACAGGAGACACTCCTTGCTGAGGGGCACTGCAGAGGAAACAGAGGGGGATGTTTTCTTTAAGTAAATCATCCTTCTAATTGCTTATTCCTACCCTCGTGTATCCTTAATGTAGTGAGGGCTAAGAATGTACAAAACAGGTTTCTGGGACCCCTTTGGAAGTTTTACTTGGTGAATATCATACCTAATTTTGGAATACGGACAGAGTAGGTGCCCATTAACATGCAGTTTCACTGGAGGTGAGTCAGAGAAGCATCCTATTATTGTTTTGTGATACAGTCTATGAAAATCTTTTGGAAATCTTGCTGTCCATATAAACGTGCTGTCCTCTTCAGCTTGTTTTTGATGCAGGAGAGGTCCTGCTCCTTGTGAAGTGGGGCTACCCCATAGGTCGTGTGCCCAGAGCAGCAGCTCAAAGACAGTTCTGCAGTCATATTTACATCCACTTTCAATCACGTGCAATTTAATCTGCCCTTTAATGGGCAGATTAGGCAGAAATCTATAGAAAAGGGTGGCAACTTCTGGTCATCAAGTCATTGCCATGAAAAGAGGTGGTAAAATCTGGATGTCGCCACGGCAATGGTAAACTGACATGGCACACGGATGGGAGTGTCTTGTGGAAAGCCGCTTTTTCTCTGTCCCTGTTTTAACTAGTCCTCAATTTGGTTTGATGTCTGAGCGCCACCTCTGGAGTGAAGACCCACCTCCTGTGCCGAGTCCTGCCTTCTACCTCAGTTTCGCCCGTAGATTTGTGTGCATGTCTCTGACGCCATTAACAGTTTAATGAGCAGTTGGAAGAAATGGGCATGATTGGGGTAAACTGCACATAATAGGTAAAGACGACTGCTTCTGAGTTGGCAGGATGTGATCTATCAACACTGCTCATGTATGAGCGAAACTGCAGTGCTACCTAACCTCACTATTCCGTCGGCATCTATGTTATGTTCAAAATTACGTATTATGATTTTTTCCAAATATTTTGTATAAATCCACAGAAATTAATTGTATTTTTAAAAGAAGTTAATTCAAAAGAACATACGAGAAACCCAACAAAAAATTGGCAGTAAAAGGAAGACTATTTTAAACTTGAGATTTCTTGGCATGAGCTTCTGAGATGCTAGAAATTGATAAACTAAGTTTGAAGATCATTAGAAAATTATCAGTGTGAGTAAAAGGCGAATTAAAAACTGGGGAGAATATTTATGACATGAGAGGAAAATGATTAATGCTTTTATGATTTCAATATCTTCATGAAATCAGTGAGCAAAAGACAATGACTCCATTAAAACTGAACAAATATATGAAGAGCAATTCATAAATTACCCCGATAAAGTCCAAAATTGTCAATAATCTAAGCAAGGCAAATATAAAAAATTAGAAGCCATTTTTCATCTTTGAAACTGGCAATGGTAAACAGCAATACGCAGAGTTGGCAAAGATTCAAGATATTCTCATGTAAAGCTGAGAGAAGAGAAAAAAGGGTTATAGATCTCAGCATGGAAAAAGTAAATAAAAATACTTAAAATATGCGTATGCTTTGACCCATTAATCTCATACATAGAAATTTAAATCAAGGGAATATTAAGGGATGGGTGCCAAGGTTAACTACAAGAAGGTAGAGCGTTGTGTCAATAGTGAAAACTTTGAAAACAAAATCAAACATAAAACATTAGGTCAGTGGCTGAATCAATTTGTATTTCTTTATAGTGGTATACCTTCTAACCACTAAGTTACATAGAGCAAATTAAATGAAAAATAACTATTCTTTCAGAATTCGTATTTACTGAACCTCTGCTTTGTGTGTGGGACTCTTCTAGCTACTGAGGATAAAGTAGTGAGCAAGACAGTTAAAATCCCTATTCTCACGGAGCTTACCTACTAGTGAATGCAAGATAATTTCCAATAAGTGCTTTGATAAAAATAATGCAGATTAATGTGATAGAATAAACCAGAGTATGAAATAGTATATATAGCATGAACCCATTTTTTATTTTTAATTTCTGTGGGTACCTAGTATGTATGTATGGGGTACAGGAGAAGTTTTGATACAGGCATGCCATATGTAACCATCACATCATGGAAGATGGGGTATCCATCCCTTCAAGCATTTATCGTTTGTGTTACAAACAATCCAATTACACTCTTTTAGTTATTTTAAAATATGCAATTAAATTATTATTAATTCTAGTCACCCTTTGTGCTATCAAATACTAGGCCTTATTCATTCATTCATTCTTTTTTTTTTTTTTTTTTTCTCTGTCATTCAGGCTGGAGAGTGGTGGCGCAATTTCAGCTCACCGAAACCTCTACCTACGGGGTTCAAGTGATTCTCTCACCTCAGCTTCCCGAGTAGCTGGGATTGCAGGCATTTGTCACTATGCCCAGCTAATTTTTGTATTTTTAGTAGAGACAAGGTTTCACTACGTTGGCCAGGCTGGTCTCAAACTCCTGACCTCAGGTGATCCAGCTGCCTCGGCCTCTCAAAGTGCTGGGACTACAGGCATGAAACACCGCTCCCAGCTTATTCATTCTATTTTTTCATACACTTTAAATAGCCTCACCTCCCTCTCACCCCCGACTACTACTCTTCCCAGCCTCTCGTAACCATCCTTCTACTCTCTATCTCCATGGGTTTGTTTTAATGCTTAGATCCCACAAATAAATGTGAACAATCAATGTTTGTTTTTCTGTGCCTGGCTTATTTGAGCACAGGTCCTCCAGTTCCACCCATGTTGTTGCAAATGACTGAATCTTGTTTTTTTGTGGTTTTTTTTGGCTGAATGGTACTTTATTGTGTATACAGACCACCTTTTCTTTATCCATTCATCTGTTGTTGGACACTTAGATTGGTTTCAAATCTTGGCTATTGTGAACAGAGCTGTAACAAACACAGGAGTGGCAGTTATCTCTTCAATATATTGATTTCCTTTCTTTTGGGTATATACCCAGCAGTGGGATTGTTAGATCTCTTTTTAGTTTTTTGAAGAATCTCCAAACTCTTTTCCGTAGTTGTTTTACTAATTTACATTCCCACCAACAGTGTATGAGGATTCACTTCTCTTCATAGCCTCATCAGCATTTGTTATTGCCTGTCTTTTGGATACAAGCCATTTTAACTGCGGTGAGATGATATTTCACCATAGTTTTGATTTGCGTTTGTGTGATGATCAACGATATGTGCACATTTTCATATGCCTACTAGCCTCACAGAATCCCTTTGAAGTACTCTTTCCTCCTCCATTTTTTGAAACAGTTTGAGTAGTATTGATATTATTTCTTTAACTGTTTAGGAGAATTCAGCAGTGAAGCCATTAGGTCCCAGGCTTTTATTTACTGGGAAAATTTTTATTTCAGCTTCAATTTCCTTACTTGTTATTGGTCTGTTCAGGCTTTGGATTTCTTCCTGGTTCAATCTTGGCAGGTTGTTTGTGTCTAGGAATGTATCCATTTCTTCTAGATTTTCCAATATATTAGTATATAGTTGCTCATAGTGGCTGCTATCTTTTGAATATCTGCAGTATCAGTTGTAATGTCTTCTTTTTCATCTCTGATTTTGTGCATTTGAATCTTCTCTCTTTTTCTCTTAGTCTAGCTAAAGGCTTGTCAATTTTGTTTAACTTTCCAAAAAAAAAAAAAAAAGCAACTTTTTGTTTCACTGATCTTTTGTATTATTTTCTTTATTTCAATTTCATTTATTTCTGCTTTGTTCTTTATTATTTCTTTTTCTACCAATTTTGGGTTTGGTTTGCTTTTGCTTTTCCAGTTCTTGAAGATGCATTGTGAGGCTGTTTGTTTAAAGTTTTTCTTCATTTTTGATGTAGGCACTTACAGCTTTAAACTTACCCCTTATATTGTTTTTGTTGTATCCCATAGGTTTTGGTCTATGTTTCCATTATTATTTGTTTCAACAACCTTTTCAATGTTCTTCTTAATTTATTCATTGATCCAATGGTCATTCAGGGAGCCTGTTATTTAATTTCCATGTGTTTGTGTAGTTTTCAAAATTCCTCTTGTTATTAATTTCAAGTTTTATTCCATTGTCATCAGAGAAGACGCTTGATATTATTTCAATGTTTAAAAATATTTTAAGACTTGTTTTGTGATCTAATATATGATCTATTCTTGAGAATGAATGATGTGCTGAGAAAAAGAAAGTGTATTCTGCAGCCATTGAGTGAAATATTCTGTAAATGTTTCTTAGACTCATGTGGTTTATAGTACAGATTAAGTCTGATGTTTCTTTGTTGATTTTCTGTTTGGAAGATTGGTGCAGTGCTAAAAGCAGTGTGTTGAAATGTACAACTATTATTGTATTGGGATCTCTCTCTCGTTTTAGCTCTAATAATATTTGCTTTATATATCTGGGTGCTCCAGTGTTGGATGCATATGTTTAAAATTATTGTATTCTCCCGCCGAATTGATCCCTTTATCATTATATAGTACCTTCTTTGTCACATCTTATATTAATAATTTTTTTCTTGAAAGCTACTTTGTCTGATGTTAGTAAAACTCCTGGTCTTTTTGGGTTTCCATTGGCAAGGAATATCTTTTTCCATCCCTTTATTTCCAGTCTATGTGTGTCTTTATAGGTGGAGTGTGTTTCTTACAGGCAACAGATCAATGGTCTCTTTCTTTTTTTTTTTTTTAATTCATTCAGCCACTCTATGTCTTTCAATTGGAGACGTTAGTCTATTTACATTCAGTGTTATTATGGATAAGTAAGGACATGCTCCTTCCATTTTGTTGTTTTTGGTTGTTTTGTGGTCTTCATTTCCTTTCCCTTCCTTCCTCTCCTCCATTAGTGAAGGTGATTTTTCTCTGGTGATAAGATTTAATTTCTTGCTTTTTATTTTTTGTGTATCCATTGTATGTTTCTTATTTGGAGGTTACTCATGAGGCTTGCAAATACTATCTTATAACCCATTTTTTTAAGTTGATAACAACTTAATACTGTTTGCCTAAACACATAAGCAAAAAGAAAACTAGTAAAGACATATCACCATAACTTCATTTCCCTTCTTTTTTAATGTTTTTGTCACTATTTATATCTTATTGTACTGTTTATGTCTTGAAAAGTGTTGTAGTTATTATTGTTTTTGGTTCCTGGTTTAGTCTTTCTACTTAGGATAAGAGTAGTTTACACACTACGGTCACAGTGTTATAGTGATCTGTGCTTTTCTGTTTACTCTTAGCAGTGCGTTTTATACTTTCCGGTGATCACTTATTGGTCATGAACAATCCTTTTCTTTCTGATTGAAGTGCTCCTTTTAGCATTTCTTGAGGTATGAAAGCCCCGGCTTTTCTTTATCTGGGAAAGTCTTTATTTCTCCTTCATGTTAAAGAATAATTTAACCAGATATAATATCCTAGAGTAAAAGTGTGTGTGGTTTTTTCCTTCAACACTTTAATTATGTCATGCCACTCTCTCCTGGCCTGTAAAGTTTCCACTGAAAATTCTGCTGCTACCAGATGTATTGCAGCTGCACTATATTTTATTTGTTTCTTTTCTTTTGCTGCATTTAGGATCCTTTCTTTCTCCTTGGTCTATGGGAGTTTGATTATTAAATACCTTGAGGTAATCTTCTCGGGTTAAATCTGCTGGGTGTTCTATAACCTTCTTGTACTTGGATATTAATATTATTCTCTAGGTTTGGGAAGTTCTCTGTTATTACCCCTTTGAATAAACTTTGTACCCTCATCTCTTTAGCTCTTCTTTAGGGTCAATACCTCTTAGATTTGCCCTTTTAAGGCTACTCTCTATATCTTGTAGGCAGGCTTTATTGTTTTTTATTCTTTTTTCTTTTGTCTCCTCTGACTGTATATTTTCAAATAGCCTATCTTCAAGCTCAATAATTCTTTCTTCTGCTTGATTAATTCTGCGACTAAAAGACTCTGATGCATTCTTCAGTATGCCAGTTGCAATTTTCAACTCCATAATTTCTCCTGTATTTTAAATTGTTTCAATCTTTTTGTTAAATGTATCTGATAGAATTCTGAATTCCTTCTCTACGTTATCTTGAATTTCATTGGGTTGCCTCAACACAGTTATTTTGAATTATCTCTCTGAAAGGTAACATATCTCTGTTTCCCCAGGATTGGTACCTGGTGCCTTATTTAGTTCATTTGGTGTGATTGTGTTTCCCTGGATGGCGTTGATGCTAGTAGATATTCTTCAGTGTCTGGGCATTGAAGAATTAGGGATTTCTTTTAGTCTTTGCAGTCTGGGCTTACTTCTCCTTCTTGGGAAAACTTTCCAGAAATTCTAAGGAACTTGACTGTTGTGATCTAAGCTGTATCTGCTTTAGGGGGAAACCCAAATCCAGAAGTGCTGTGGTTCCAGCAGACTTGTAGAGGTACTTCCTTGATGGTCTTGGACAAGATCCAAAATAATTTTCTGGATTACCAGACAGAAACTTTTGTTATCTTCCTTTACTTTCTCCCAAACAAGCAGAATCTCTCTTTACTCTGAACCACCTGGACCTAGGGGTAGAGTGACATAAGCACCTGTGTGGCCATCACTGCTAGGACTGAGTTGAGTCAGACCTGAAACCAGCACAGCACTGGGTCTTGCCCAAAGCCTGCTCTAATGACTCCCTAACTACTGCCTATGGTTGCTGAAAACGCTGGTGCTCTAAAATCAGCAGATGACAAATCTAATCAGGCCTATGTCCTTCCCTTCAGTACAGCAAGTTATCCCAGGCCGTAGGGGCATACAGAGGTGCCAACTGGGAGCCAGGAGCTAGAGCCAAATACCTTTGAAGTCTACCTCATGTTCTATTGTACTGCAGCTGAGCTGGCAGTCAAACCACAAGGCACAATCCTTCCCACTTGTTCCTCCCCTTGCCAAAGGCAGAAGAGCCTCACCCCATGGCCACCACCACCTCAGGCCCATTAGAAGTACAGCCAATCAGGTGAGTGCGGTGGCTCAGCCTGTAATCCCAGCACTTTGGGAGGCCGAGGTGGGCAGATCACGAGGTCAGGAGATCGAGACCATCCTGGCTGACACAGTGAAACCCCGTCTCTGCTAAAAATACAAAAAAAATTAGCCGGATGTGGTGGCAGGCACCTGTAGTCCCAGCTACTCAGGAGGCTGAGGCAGGAGAATTGCTTGAACCTGGGAGGCAGAGGTTGCCTCCATTGTCTCAGCCCAGTCCATTGTCTCAGCCCAGTTCAGCCCTAGGACTTGCTTAGGTGTTGCAGTCCTTGTGGTCTAGATTGCCTTTCAAGTTTATTTGAGGCCCCATTGCATCTTAGCCCGTGGTGGTGAGGCTTATATATTTTTACATAATCATTCTCTCATTAATTAATTTTTATGGAAATCCCTCCTGGCATGCTATTCCCAATGAATTAGTCTCTCTCTCTCTCTCTCTCTCTCTCCATTTTTGTACTATATATATAGTACTTCATATATATATATATAGATTATATTTGTATATGTATTCATTTTGTTTATTCTTTTCTAATTCAAATAATTTTGCACGAAACCTCTTTGTGTTCTAGTACTTTAATTTCTATGGGCTAAATTGAAGAGTGAGGTTTTATTGTTAGAATATATGTATGTATATTATTCTTTATAATTTGATAGATGTTGTCAGATTATTTTCTAAACAAAAGTAGTATCATTTCTCACTTTCATCAGAAATATTTGAAAGTATTCTTTACCACACACACCCTATTGGAAATAGTTTTGTAGCTTATATATTTTCAGCCTGACTGGTATTAAGTTATATATTATTGTATATTTATTTACGTTTGTCTGAATACTAGTGAATTTGATCTTTTCATACGTTTCATGGCCTTTAAATTTGCACTTCTATTGATCATTATGTTCCAGTTGCTCTTGTATTATTTGTTTCCTTCTTGCAAATCTGTAGCTGTCATTTTATATTATAGCTAATAACACATTATCATCTTTGTAATAAATTTTTCCAGCTCACATGTTTTTCTACTGGCATTTTTCACAGTAACTTTTGCTATATAAAAGTTTAAATTTTTCTGTAATTCAATATGCCAATTTTCCTTTTAAAAATGCCTGGGCTTCAAGCCTTGGTTAAAAAGAGAATCTCTCCGACCCTTATTTTTAGTCCCCTAGGTTCTCTGTAAGCATTAACTTTTCTGTAGGCATTTAATTTTTTAATGTTCAGCACCTTTAATTTATCTAAAATATGTTTTAGAATATGGTTTAAGATATATGTGAGTGAATGTAGAGTCCCTATATTTGTCTTCTGGATAGACAGTCAACTGTGGCAATACCATTCATTAAACAATCTATTGATTTTTGATTGAATTATGCTAATGCCTGTGTCTACATACTGACATCCACATGTGTTTCACTGATTGATTTCTCTAATTTCATGTTTCAGTAGCAGTCAACTAGCTTATTGTGTTTTACAAACACCCCAAAATGTCCTTGTTTTAAACCAACAAATGTTGATTTGCTGCTCATTCTGCACGTGTGATGCACCTATTTTGAGATCCATGGTGAAGCAGTCTCTATTTACATGCATCCTTCCACTATCACACATTAAAGAGAAGGGACACATGGTGAAGCACTCACTTTTGTTTCTGCCTAGAGGCACACTCAGTATTTATGCTCATATTTCATTGACTAAAGCAAGTCACATGGTCATATCACTTTAAGAAGAATGGGAAAATATCAGAAGAAGTAAAATAATTATTAACAACCATAACGTTTACTCTTCCACACAAATACCATACTGATTTGATTAGTATTTTAATAATGTGAATTGGTCTGTTTTATCAGTTTGAAAATTCCTTTGCCTTTTTCTCTTTAAACATTGCATCCATCACCTTTTCTATCTTTAGTCTTTTACTGGTGGAATAGACTATGTCTGACTTTCTAATTTTTTCTTCATTTTTAAAATTATTTTCCATTTCAGCCTCTTTGCCCTCTATACTACAAAGAGGACAAAATAAGTTATTTTGATGATTTTTCTATCCAATAATTTCTTTTCCTGTTATGTCTATTTATATATATATATTTATATATATTTATATATTTATATATATTTATATTTTATATATATTTATATATATTTATATATTTATATATATATATTTATATATTTATATATATATTTATATATTTATATATATTTTTATATATATTTATATATATTTTTATATATTTATATATATTTATATATTTAGATATATTTAGATATATTTAGATATATATTTATATATTTATATATATTTAGATATATATTTAGATATTTATATATATTTAGATATATATTTAGATATATATTTAGATATATATTTACATATATATTTAGATATATATTTAGATATATATTTACATATATATATTTAGATATATTTATATATTTATATATATTTATATATATTTATATATATTTTTATATATATTTATATATTTATATATATTTATATATTTTTATATATTTATATATATTTATATATTTGTATATATATTTATATATTTTTTATATATATTTATATATATTTATATATATATAAAGTTTTTACTTCATTTGTAGCATTTTTCATTTGCAGAAGTTCTGATTAGTGTTTTTGCAGGTTTGCTAAGACATTTTTAATAGGTCCCTATTTTCTGAAGTTCTTTTATTTACATTTATTCAATCAGAGTAAGATAATTGCTGGTATGGTTTGGCTCTGTGTCCCCACCCAAATCTCATCTCAAATTGTAATCATCATGTGTCAAGGTGGGAGGTGATTAGGTCATAGAGTGGACTTGTCCATATTGCTGTCATGATAGTGAGTGAATTCTCATGAGATCTGATGATTTTAAAAATGTTTGGCAGTCCCCACATTGCCCGTTTTTTCTCCCACCACTAGGTAAGACTTGCCTTGCTTCCCCTTTGCCTTCCACCATGATTGTAAGTTTCCTGAGGCCTCCCAACCATACAGAACTGTGAGTCAATTAAAAGGGAAGCAGACCATAAAGGTTTGAAAAAATTTGCAGCCTAACCATATGGGGGGGGCGGAAGATACATTTTCTGGGGGAGGAATTCAAGCCCAAAGAACTTTGCATAAATAACAAGGAGTCAAATGTTAATAGTTAAGACAATGAGTCGAATGTCTCCAGGGCATGTCAAAGTCCTTAGTGACAGCACCTTCCATCACAGACCTGGTGGCCTAGGAGAGAAAAATGGTTTTGTGGGCTGGGCCAAGGACCCTACTACTCTGTGCAGCTTCATGACATGGTGACCTGCGTCCCAGCTGCTCCAGCTCCTGCTGTGTCTAAAAGGGGCTGTGATGGTTAATATTAACTGTCAACTTCATTGGATTGAGGGATGCAAATTATTGTTCCTCGGTGTGTCTGTGAGGGTGTTGGCAAAGGGGATTAACATTTGGGTCAGTGGACTGGGAGAGGCAGACCCACCCTCAATGTAGATGGGCATCATCCAATCAACTGCCAGCATAACTACAATAAAATAGGCAGAAGAAGGTGAGAGAGGTCAACTTCTTGAGTTTTCTGGCTTTCAATTATCTCCTGTGCTGGATACTTCCTGCCTCGAACATCAGACTCCAACTTTTCAGCTTTTGGACTCTTGGACTTACACCAATGGTTTGCTAGGGGTCCTTAGGCCTTTGGCCACAGACTGAAGGCTGTACTGTCAGTTTCCCTACTTTTGAGGTTTTGAGACTTGGACTGGCTTCCTTGCTCCTCAGCTTACAGACAGCCTATTGTGGGACTTCACCTTGTGATCCTGTGAGTCAATTCTCTTTAATAAACTCCCTTTCATATATATTTCTATCCTATTAGTGGTGGAAACATACCCTCCCCACCCATGCTGCCATCAGCCTTTTCACCTTAGTCTGATAAGATAAACCATGCACTGCCTGAGGCAACAGTGATGGCCTCCTCTGAGGCAGTTGTCAGGTGATTCTGCTCAGGACTCACCCTCAACACACCTATTTGCTTATAGACTAGACTCGAATCTTGGCAGGTTCCTAAAGGTGAGGTTCAGAGTGTGACTCATGAGGAGGTGTGCTACACTCCAAAAGAACTTCTTGAGTTTTCTAATTTATATAAGCAGAAATCTCGAGAACAGGCATAGGAATGGATATTAAGGGTGTGGGATAACGATGGAAGGAACATAAAGTTGGATCAGACTGGAGATTAGGCATAGGAATGGATATTAAGGGTGTGGGGTAATGATGTAAGGAACATAAAGTTGGATCAGACTGGAGAACAGGCATAGAAATGGATATTAAGGGTGCGGGATAATGATAGAAGGAACATAAAGTTGGATCAAACTGAATTTATTGATATGGGCCCACTTAGCAGGAACTCTGCATTTAATGTTGCAGCTTGGGGAGTTAAAAAAAAAGTTCTCATAGTTTATTAGCTTGGTTAGCTGAAATATGAATTAAAAAAAGGCCCACTGTGAGTGAGCTAGGAGTATCTAATCTCCCTTGGTTTAATGTAGAGGAAAGGATCCAAAGGTTAGGGAGACTGGGATGGTGATGTAAATTAGTCACTTTAGACCTACTCATCCCAACTGGGAGGTTCCAGAAGACGTACCTGTTATCATACCCTTGTGAAATTGATTTGTGATGGGAGCGCTTGAGTTTTTGAAGAGCTCTGTGATTGCTTTTCTCTGTATGGCACATCTTACAGTGGGAACCACAGTTACTCAATTAGAAAATTTAAATGCAATGGGAATAATTGGATTCCGAGCTGGCAGGGGCCAACTGGTGACACTCAATCATCAACGGCAATGTGGGCGTAGTTACTGTAATGAACAGCAGAGATAAAGCAGCAATCAGAACAGTCTGACTCATGCAGAGCTCTGGCATTGGTTAATTAATTATGGTGTACCTAGAAGTGAAATTGATAGGAAGCCTACTGCATTCTTACTTAATTCATATAAGCAGAAAACTTCCAGGTCAAGTAACAAAAGACTAATTTAAATTATAAAAGTAGAGAATCATGATCCTTCAATCAATTTCCAAACTTGAACCAGTTTACAGACCCAGCACCACTTGAATAAAGGGGAAGCTGGGTCTCCCTGAGGAAGGACCCCACTACACATACCGACAATTTATACTGTTTGTCTTTCTCCCATCCTTCCCCAAGGAGACCTCGGCCTTTTACTGGGGTAACTGTGCACTGTGGAAAGGGGTATGAAGAAAACTTTCAGGGACTACTGGACACTGGCTCTGAGCTGATGTTGATGCCAGGGGAATCAAAACATCACTGTGGTTCTCCAGTTCAGTTAGTGTACGGGCTTAGGGAGTAAGGTAATTAATGGAGTTTTAGCACAGGTTCAACTTTCACTGGGTCCAGTGAGTCCCCAGTTTCATCCTGTGGTCATTTCTCCAGGGCCAGAATGCATAATTGGCGTAGACATACTTAGCAGCTGGCAGAATCCCCACATTGACTCCCTTACTGGTAGGACGAGGGCTACTATGGCAGGAAAGGCCAAATAGAAGCCATTAGAGCTGCCTCTACCTAGAAAAATAGTAAATCAAACAAAATCACATCTCTGAAGGTGTTGCAAAGATTAGTACCACCACCAAGGACTTGACAGACGCAGAAGTGGTGATTCCCACCATATCCCCATTCAATTCTCCTATTTTGCCTGTGAAGAGGACAGATGCATCTTGGGAAATGACAGTGGATTATCATAAACTTAACTAAATGGTGACTCCAATTACAGCTACTGTATCAGATGTAGTTTTATTGCTTGAACAGATTTACATATCTCCTGGTACCTAGTATGCAGCCATTAATTTGGCAAATGCCTTTTTCTCCATTCCTGTCTATAATGCCCACCAGAGGCAAGGCCACAATATACCTTTACTGTCCTACCTCAGGGGTATACCGACTCTCTGGCTCTGTGTTATAATCTTGTTTGCAGGGATCTTGATCGCTTTTCACTTCCAAAATGTATCACATTGGTCCATTATAATGATGACATTATGCCAATTTGACCCAGTGAGCTAGATGTAGCAAATGCACTGGACTCACTGGTGAGATATTTGCATGCCACGGAATGGGAAATAAATCCAACTAAACTTTAGAGACATTCTACCTCAGTGAAATTTCTAAGGGTCCAGTGGTGTGGGGCCTGTTGAGATTACTTCTAAGGGGAAGGATAAGTTGTTGCATTTGGCCCCTCCTACAACTAAGAAAGTCGTACAACACCTAGTGGGCCCATTTGGATTTTGAAGGCAACACATTCCTCATTTGGATGTGTGACTCTGGCCTATTTATTGAAAGACCTGAAAGGCTGTCAGTTTTGTGTGGGTCCAGAACAGGAGAAGGCTCTGTGCAGGCTGATCTGTCACTTGGGCCATATGACCCAGCAAATCTGATGGTACATCCCTCAGGCAGACAGGGATGCTCTTTGGAGACTTTGGTAGGCACTTATAGGGGATTCACAGCTGAAGCCTCTAGGATTTTGGAGCAAGGCCCTGCCATCTTCTGTAGATAACTACTCTCCTTTAGAGAGACCACTCTTGGCCTGTTACTGGACTGTGGTAGAAACTGAAAGCTTGACTATAGGTCATCAAGTCACCATGTGACCTGAACTGCTTATCATAAACTGGGTGCTTTCTGAACCATGTAGCCACAAAGTTGGGCATGCATAGCAGCATTCCATCATCAGAAGTGATCTGGGCTCAAGCAGGTCCTGAAGGCACAAGTAAGTTACATGAGGAAGTGTCCATGGTTGCCACTCATTCCACCCTGCCTTCTCTCCCCAGCCTGCACTGCTGGCCTCATGGGGAGTTCCCTATGATGAGTTGACAGAGGAATAGAAGACTATGGCCTGGTTTACAGATGGTTCTGCATAATATTCAGGCACCACCCAAAAGTGGACAGCTGTAGTACTACAGCTCCTGTCTAGGACATCTCTGAAGGACAGTGGTGAAGGGAAATCTCAATGGGCACAACTTCAGGCAGTGCACCTGGTTGTGCACTCTGCTTGAAAAGAGAAATGGCCAGATGTGCGATTATATACTGATCCATGAGCTGTAGTCAACGCTTTGGCTGGATCGTCAGGGACTTGTAAGAAGCATAATTGGAAAATTGGTGACAAAGAAATTTGGGGAAGAGGTAGGTGGATGGACCTTTCTGAGTGGTTAAAAAACTGAAGATATTTGTATCTCATCTGAATACTCATCCATGGGTGACCTCAGCAGAGGAGGATCAAGTGGTGACTCATTCTGTGGACACCACTCAGCTTCTTTCCTCAGCCATTCCTGTCATCGCCCGATGGGCCCATGAACAAAATGGTCATGGTGGCAGGGATAGAGGCTATGTATGGGCTTAAGAACATGGAGTTTCACTTACCAAGGCAGACCTGGCTATGACCTCTGTTGAGTGCTTCATTTGCCAGCAGCAGAGACCAACAGTGAGCCCTTGATATGGTACCATTTCTTGGGGTGATCATTCAGCTACTTGGTGGTAGGTTGATTATTTGACCTCCTCCATCATGGAAAGGGCAGCAGTTTGTCTTCACTGAAATAGACATTTACTCTGGATATGGGTTTCCTTATCCTGCATGCAATGCTTCTGTCAAGACTACCATTCATGTACTCACAGAATGCCTTATCTATCATCATAGTATTCCACACAGCATTGCCTCTGACCAAGACACTCACTTCATGGCTAAAGAAGTGCAGCAGTGGGCTCATGCTCATGGAATTCAATGGTCTTATCATGTTCCCCTTCTTCCTGAAGCAGCTAGATTGATAGATTAGTGAAATAGTCTTTAAAGTCACAATTACAATGCCAACTAGGTAACAATACTTTGCATGGCTGGGACAAAGCTTTCCAGAAGGTTGTGTATGCTCTGAATCAGCATCCAATGTATAGTGCTCTTTCTCCCATAGCCAGGATTCATGGGTCCAGGAATCAAGGAGTGGAAGAGGAAGTGCCACCACTTACTATAACCCCTAGTGACCCACTAGCAAAATTTTTGCTTCCTGTTTCCATGACTTTATGTTCTGTTTGCCTACAGGTTTTAGTTCCAGAGAGAGGAATGCTGCCACCAGGAGATACAACAATGATTCCATTAAACCAAAATTTACAATTGCCACCTGGCCACTTTGGGCTCCTCCTACCTCCAGGGGTAGGAGGAATAACTAATAACTGACCACGTGACCAGTTGCAGAAATTAAGACTGTAATTGTCATGAATATAATTTTTCTTTTGTTAAAAATAGGTTTGTGCATGTATATACTTGTACTAAGAAATTATCTTACAATGTTGGTTGGGGTGATTGACCCAGACTATCAAGATGAAATCAATCTACTATTACACAATGGAGTAACAAAGAGTATGTATAAAACACAGGAGATTCCATAGGGCATCTCTTAATATAACCATGCCCTGTGATTAAGGTCAATGGGAAACTACAATGGTCCAACCCAGGCAGGACTACAAATGGCCCAGACTCTTTAGGCATGAAGGTTTGGGTCACTCCACCAGGAGAAAGAAAGCATGACCCCCTGAGGTACTTGCAGAAGGCAAAGGGAATACAGAATGGGTAGCAGAAGAAGGTAGTCATCAAAACCAGACATGACAATATGGCCAGTTGCAGAAACAAGAACTGTAATTGTTATGAATATATTTTTTATTTTGTTAAGAATAGGTTTATGCATGTATACACTTGTATTAAAAGAATCTTAATTTTATTTCCTTTCTTTTTCCTTTTCATGTGACATAAGATTTGCTGACTTCATATTAGCATTTAAATGTTGTTAACTTTATGTAATAGCATTTAGGTTAAGGATTAATGTGCTTCCGGTTGTACAAGGGATAGCTATATTTTCTTAGCCATAATTATGACTTCATTATTGTCTTTATTTGGAGATTATGTATAATTTCAGGAGATGTGTATGCGTTCAAGTTGACAAGGGGTGGAACTTTGATGGTTAATATTAAGTGTCAGTTTGACTAAAGGATGCAAAGTAGTGTTCCTGTGTGTATCTGTGAGGGTGCTGCCAAAGAAGATTAACATTTGAGTCAGTGGACTGGGAGAGGCAGAGCCATCCTCAATGTGGGTGGGCACCATCTAATCAACTGCCAGTGCAGCTAGAATAAAGCAGGCAGAATAAGGTGGGAGAAGTCAACCTGCTAAGTATTCTGGCTTTCATCTTTCTCACATTTTGGACGGTTCCTGCCCTTGAACATCAGACTCCAAGTTCTTCAGCTTTTGGACTCTTGGACTTACACCAGTGGTTTGCTAAGGGCTCTTGGGCCTTTGGCCACAGACTGAAGGCTGCACTGTTGTCTTCCTTACTTTTGAGGTTTTGGGACTCAGACTGGCTTCATTGCTCCTCAGCTTGCAGAGGCCTATTTTGGGCCTTCACGTGTAATCATGTGAGTCAATATTCCTTAATAAATTCCCCTTCATATATACATCTATCCTATTAGTTCTTCCCCTCTAGAGAACTATAATAAAGAAGCCAAGGTATAACTCAAGTCATGGCTTCAGAGGCTGCAAGCCCCAAGTTTTGGTGGCTTCCAGGTATTGTTAGAGTTGTGGGCATGCAGAAGAAAAGAGTTGAAGTTTGGGAGCCTCCACCTAGATTTCAGAGGATATGTGGAAATGTCTGGATGTCCAGGCAGAAGTTTGCTGCAGGAGTGGAGCCCTAATGGAGAACCCCTGCTAGGGTATTGCAGAAGATAAATATGGGGTTGGAACTGCTATACAGGTTTCCCATTGGGGCACTGCCTAGTGGAGCTGTGAGAAGAGGGCCACTGTCTTCCATATCCCAGAAATGTAGATACATTGACAGCTTGCCTCTGGAAATTCTGCAGGCACTAAACACCATCCCACAAATGTAGCCACATGGGCTGTATGCTGCAGAGCCACAGAGGCAGAGGTGCTCAAGGCTCT
The DNA here is from genome assembly GCF_037993035.2 of Macaca fascicularis. Taxonomy (NCBI): domain Eukaryota; kingdom Metazoa; phylum Chordata; class Mammalia; order Primates; family Cercopithecidae; genus Macaca; species Macaca fascicularis. Next base: position 6,335,952 of record NC_088378.1, read on the forward strand.
GGGAGCCTACCCTTTGCATCAGCATGCCCTGGGTGTGAAACACAGAGTCAAAGGAGATTTAGGAGTTTTAAGGTTTAACAACTTCCCATCTGGGTTTGGGACTTGTGTGGGGCCTTTAGCCACTTTGTTTTGGCCAATTTTTCTCAGTTGAAATGGAAACATTTACCCAGTGCTTGTACCTTCATCATTTTTTAAAAGTAACTAACTTGCTTTTGATTCTACAGGCTCATAGGCAGAAGGGACTTGCCTTGTCTCCACTGAGACTTTGGACTTGGATTTTGGCTTAACGCTGGAATAAGTTCAGGCTTTGGGGGACTGTTGGGAAGGCATAATTGATTTTGCAGTCTGAGAAGGACATGAGATTTTGGAGGGACCAGTGGCAGAATAATGCAGTTTGGCTTTATGTCCTCATCCAAATTTTATCTCCAATTGTAATTGTCATGGATTAAGGGAGGGAGCTGGTGCGACATGACTGGATCATGGGGGCAGTATCCCCCATGCTGTTCTTGTGACAGGAAATTCTCACAAGATCTGATGGTTTTAAAAGTGTTTGGCAAGCCGGGCGCGGTGGCTCACGCCTGTAATCCCAGCACTTTGGGAGGCCGAGGCGGGCGGATCACAAGGTCAGGAGATCGAGACCACGGTGAAACCTCGTCTCTACTAAAAATACAAAAAATTAGCCAGGCGCGGTTGTGGGCGCCTGTAGTCCCAGCTACTCGGGAGGCTGAGGCAGGAGAATGGCGTGAACCCGGGAGGTGGAGCTTGCAGTGAGCCGAGATCGCGCCACTGCACTCCAGCCTGGGCGACAGAGCGAGACTCCGTCTCAAAAAAAAAAAAAAAAAAGTGTTTGGCAGTTCTCCCCTCCCCTACTCTGTTCCCTGCTGCCGTATAAGATGTGCCTTGCTTCCCCTTCACCTTCCACCATGATTATAAGTTTCCAGAGACCTCTTCAGCCATGTGGAACTGTGAGTCAATTAAACCTCTTTTGTTTATAAGTTGCCCAGTGTAAGGTAGTATCTTTATAGCAGTGTAAGAACAGACTAATACAGTTGCTTTATCATATATGTCTGATAAATATCATGTCAAAAGAGTTTTACATCTGTTTTTTAAACTGTTTTCCTCTGATTACTCTCAGTCATTGTGTCTTGATTCCTTGACATCTAATTACTTAGCTGCTAGTTTTATTTGTGGGGATTGTTTAAGGCACAGGACAAAGTGTCATCAGTTGGAAAACATTTGAATTTGTCTCTGCCTTAAATTGACATCTTAAATCTTAAATTGGCATCTTAAATTGGAACCATTTTAAATTCAATGCATGGCCACAGATGTTTTGAGCCACTTATATTAAATAAATAAGTGTTCACAATTCACAAACATAGTCTTGTGGTTGTAAATCTATCCGTATACACACACACACACACACACACACACACACACACATATATATTTGCATTTGTATGAATGTAGAACGAATATACATACATGTATTTGTTCTCCTCTTGTTTGCTCTGAATAAGGCAACTTCCTTTGTAGTCACCTGGGAAAGGGACTAATGGGAAGAAGTTGTTTTAAAGTGGGATTATCCATTATCGGGGAACCCAGCTCCATAGGGTCCCACCTTTATTTAGATATCTCCTGTTGGAATTCCCATTATGATGGGCTTTTTTTTTCCTTCTCTCCCTGGTACCTTGCAAGGTCAGTCAAAACTGAAGATCAACTTTTGATCATGGTAAGTGGAGTGGTTGGGCAAATCGCCCCACAGGTAACAATTAGAAATGTGTTGATCTAGAAATGTGTTCTCTCGTGCGCACGTGCACGCATGCACGCACATGCGCACACACTCATACACACACACACGCACACACATGCATGCACACACACACACCTCACCGAGGGTTAATTACAACAGGAAGGCTTCAATTGACCTGACTCTTTTGTTGAAATAAGTGTTGTCTCTGCACAGTACTGGTGCCTAGTGAAGGCACTACATGTTCTGACTAATAATGTGCTTCATCATCGTGGGGACAAGGAGGGTTGGAGGTAGTTTGTGTAATGGGATCAAGGATTTGCACTGACCCAGGTAAGGTCTCCAGAGGGCTCTGCCAGTGAGGCAGGTTGGATAGCAAGACTATGCCCACGTGATGAGCAGGATGTTCTGGACTGAACTGTGTTTTCCTCACATTCATTTGTTGAAGTTCTATTTCCTAGTACCTCAGAATGTGACTGTATATGGAGATAGGGCCTTTATGAGTTAGATAAGTTAAAATGAGGTTAGTAGGATAGTGTCCAACTCAATATGACCTGCATTCTTATAAGAATCTCTTCTTATAAGAAGAGGAGATTAGGACACAGATGTTCGATAAGTAAAGACTGTGTGAAGACACAAGAAGATGGTCATCTGCAAGTCAAGAGAAATGTCTCAAAAAGAACTGGCCCTGCTGACATCTTGATCTTGAATTTCCAGCCTCAAGTACTGTGGGAAGATGAATTTCTGTTATTTAAGCCACTCAATCTTTGGTATTTTTTTTTAATGAAGCCTTAGAAACTAATAGTATATAGGTTTAAAATGCCCTAGCTGAGATTTGGAGGTATCCAGGTGCAGGTCAGTGATTCTGGATTTGAATAAGAGAGTGCATCCATCTACAAGGTCTTTCAGGGGATGACTCTTGGGGCCCACTCTGGGTGCCATGGGTCTTGCTTTGTGGGGCAGCCTCTGGCTGCTGTGCATGTCCTTGCTTTAGTGCAGTTGCTATGTTCTATCCTTTTCCTAAAGTAAGCTTGTTTCATAGGCATTGTCCTACGGGGTCCTATAAGTCTACTTTAGTAATCCAAACTCTGTCTGACTGAAGTCATTAGTGCCCTATCTATCATCTATCTATCTACATCATCTATCAATCATCTATCTATGCTATCTATCTATCTATGTTATCTATCAATCACCTATCATCTCATCTATATATCTCATTTAAAAATATACGATTTTTTAAAGCACAAAGTGTTTTTGTTTAGTTTAGCTTAGTTCATAATGTATGTAGATACAATATACATGACAATAAGCACTAAGGATGGGAATGTTAAATAAAAATACATTTCTTTGAAATTTCCTATATTTTACCTGAAGTAATTAAATAATACCTCCAAGATGACTCTAAGTTAAAAATGCATATTGTAATAATTAGAGAAACTACTAAAATGATTTTAAAAATAGCTAAAAATTCAATACACTAAATAAAATGGAATAATCAAAAAAAACGTTTAAAAGAATGACTAAAGGAGAAACAAAAAATAAAATGGAAAGGTAACATGATAAAATAGTACACCTAAAAAAATCATATTAATAATGATGTTATATGTAATAAACTGAATAATCCAATCATATGACTGGAATTATAAGGATAGATCTGGGAAAAGTCAATTGTATTCTGCCCACAAGAGAAGGGTTTACAACACACAAACATATGTGGGGTGAAAATATAATATTAGAAATAATATTTCCTTAAAACAATAAACATCAGAAAGGAAGAGAGATTATATTAGTAAGATTCAAACTAGACTTCAAGGCAAAGAATTTTACTAGAGTAAAAGAGAGAGAGAGGTCTTACAATGATAAACCTGCCAAAACATAAAGAAGTTATAAATACTGTATTTTGTGCCTAATGAGAGAACTTTAAAACAGGAAGCCAAAACTGTCGAGATTTAAGGGAGAAACAGACAAATCCACAGCACATTTTGGAGGTATTAATAGACATGGTTGGTGATATTCATGCATGTTTCTTTGTAACTAATTGGACAATTTGAGAAAAAAAAAATTCATGATATAGTAGATCCTAAGGACATTATTAGCCACCTTAACCTAACTGACATTTCTAGAACTGCTCATCCAACAATTGCAGAATACATTATTTTCGAGTGTCATATTAACCATCATATTCCCCCAATATTTCCTCTTTTCTGACGTTCACAAATCCTTATCTTTTCAGCTTTGTATTTTTGTTTCTTCATTTGGCTAGAACTTTCAGTGTTCTGTGAGGAATATCTTCACTGAATTTTTACATACTCTAAGGTTAGACTTTTTTCTTTTTCATGATGATAGTTGTATTGTGTTCCTACACTCTGAAGCTCCTATTGTAAACATTTTGTTTTCCTGGCACCACCCTACACTATCTTCCAGGTTCCTTTTATGTCCTTCAGATGTCCCTTTTTTATGCTGTACGCCTCTAAATAGTTTCTTAACTTGATTTTGCAGACCTCAGTTTCAGCGGTGACCAAGCCATTCCCCAGTGCATTTACTGAATATATAGTATGAAAATCTTATTTTTTGTTTTTTTAAATCCCTAGAAAGATGTGTGTATGTGTGTTACACTCAAACTCCTTCACTTTGTGCATGTTCTCTTTCTCTCCTGCCTCTCCCTCTCTGTCTCTTAGATTTGTGGCCCTTACCTGTGTCTTCTCAGGGGTCAGTGTCCCATTTTTTCCTCCCTGGCCTCCCTTTCTCTAGCTGTTTGGCTACCCAACCCAACCTAGATGGTAGGTTGGTTGTGTTGTATATTTGTTTTTTGACTCCATTCCGTGCTCCTTCCCCCAAAACAATTGCATAGAAGCTGAGAAAATGCCCCCTATTTCCTGCTGAGCATTGGGAGAAGCTTTAGCTCTCTGGCTAAAATTTCTGGCACATGGAAGACTCAGCTCCTCTCATTAGCTGATGAGGCTCTTGACTTTCAATATAACAGAATAGAATAGAATATTAAATTTCTATTCTATTTTAATAGAACAGTTTCATAGCAACTGCACTAAAACAATAGAGCTGATAGAATCTGTCATGATCACATCATAGAGGAAGTGACTTAAAGCCACATCTTTAGGTTCCTTTCGAGTCTTTTCTCTGGCTATGATATTATTTTCCAGTGTTTCTCTAGGGGGATGAATGACCGTAACACATATCTCGTACTCTCTGCTAGGACCTCCAGGGATCCCAGCCATCATGGTCCTAGTGGAGCTATTTTCTACCCGACATGCTCCAGTGTCATGTGACTCTTACATGCCCAGCCCGCTTGGACACAATGGCATCTTGAAACTGAAGTTAAAGTAGATTTGTGAAAAATTTGACACAATGAGGGGTGACCCTCAGCACATACGTTACACGAAATTCTTTAGAATATTGTGACGCTTCAAAGTCTACATGTAAAAGGTAAACTTTTCGTATTATTTCGACCAGAAGTTGGAAGATAAGAATGAAAGAACAATGAAAGTGTTTTAGAAGTCAGCAAAGTCTCATTTCAAATGATGGTGGAGCTGTGAGACATGGGGAATTGCAGGAGTGACCACAAGAGATGAGGCAGGGCATTGCATTCTGAAATACAGTGGCAGTTTGCTCAAGAAAAAATTCCAGCACAACTTTGATAAGGTGTCAGGAATAGAGCCAGGACCATTAAATCCTGAGCTTAATAAGAGTCATAAGTAACAAAGATATTGAAGGAAAATCAAATATATATTTTTGGTTTAGGATTGAGGAAATAGATTTAAATACTACATAAAAATCATCTAGCATTTAGTATAAATAACTCTAAATGATTGGCAGTTAATCATAATATTCACATAAAATAGAAATAAATACGTACATATATTCCATGTAAGGTGTTGAAATGATCTGAAACGATTTACCTCTCTCAATAAATATTTTAATTAAACGTCTCATCTCAAATATAATAAAAGGTAATCTATTAACAAGAAATTACTTTCTCTTTTATTCAAATTTTAGTTTGTATCGCTGGCTGTTAAAAACTTCTATAGAAAGGTTCTATAGAAACCTTCTACAGAAATAGCATGCATATAGACTCAGGACAGAAGGAATAAAAGGATACAATATTGCTTTTCTTGTAAGAAAAATTTCTAGGGAAATGCCAAGTTGACATCAATGTAGAAAGAATATAGCAGGTGTAATGCATGTCCATTTAAATAAAAGGTATTGATTTCTACTTATCATCAACTGAAAAGCCCAAGGATTGTTGACATTCTCTCTATTGGCTTTTTTTTTTTCAAAATCTGTTCTAGAAGATAGCAATTTGTTATGACAACCTATTCTATTCATCATGACTAGAAAGGATCAGGCATTTGTCAATATGCATTCTGAGCAGTGTAGTCTTTTGTGCAAGGGGCATACTGTGGATGAAAATTAGTCTGCAAAATCAGCTACTTGATACAGTAAGTATAATACCACATTTAGACCTCTTTTATTGGAATCTCAAAATGCAAGAATAAATTTTGCCATTCACTGTATGCATGTTTATCCAATTCCTTCATCACATTGTATGCTGGGTTGTACTTTGGGAAGCATGAAATGTAAATGGCAATAAAATGCATGCACATAAATTCAGACAACCTTACTTTAATTATAGAAAGTTGCTGAATTTTCTCTAGATACAAGTTGCATGAGTCAAAATAGTCTACGTTATTCTGAAATAATAAACACTCTCAGTGAAGTAGCCTCAGAAATAGTGAGTTCTCACACAAAGATAGTCCATTTTGTAGCTTGTGAATTCTCAAGACAGCTGTCTCCATGTGTTAGCTGGATATTCTAGGCCACTGCCATTGAGTGCTACTGATAGGCACCTCCATATCAGTAAGAGCTTCCATGGTCACTGCATCTTGGGAAGGGTCAGCTGAAGAGGTGAGCACCGGCTCATAGGTGCTTGCACCTGGGAATGGCTTATGTCACTTCTTGCTTAGGAAATAGGATCTCAGGTGCCAGGACAAGTCACATACACTTACCTTCAAGGAGATGAAGGAGTACACGAATCCCATATGCCCCACTATAGAAGAGAGCTGGATATTGATGAGCAGTAGTTATCTACTTTCTTTTATGCTCTTCTGAATTTTTCTGTCTCTCAAGGTCACCAATAACCATGCCCTATCACCTTCAAAACTGTAACAAAATAATAGTTTACTTTTACTCAGGTTTTCCTAAGAGTATAACACTGTGCTAAACATGTTTGTTATATTATTTTACTCAGTCATTAAGCAAATCTATGAGGCCCATGTATCATCATCTCCATTATGCAGATGATAGCCCTTTCATATCATTTAGGGTGCATGCAATTAGGCTTCAAATCCACATCTTTTTCTGATTTCAAGGCTTAATGTCCATGCCATGTCTCCAATTGTAATTTGCTTCCATTTTCCCATTCTTTGCTGCCTGAGTTGTTTTATTTTAAAACCTAGTGTAATAAAGTGCTTAGGAAATGATATTTGAAAGTAAAGAATGGGAAAGAAAGGATTAGTAGCTGATCTATAACCCATTTTTTTCTATCATATGAACACCAAGAGTGAGAATACAAAGAAAAAAATTACGAATAGGTCTTTTTAAAAACATGCTAACATAAATTATTGATAGCATTTACTAGTATAGGGAAGAGTCGTTATTGAAAGAATGCTTTTAGCAGGTTATATCTGGTCAACTTAGATTTTTTATAGTGAACCAAACTGAAATGTATGAATTTATGGAGCATGATCCACTAAAAATATCAATGACAGTTATGTATTTTCAAAGGTAAAAATGGAGATATTTTACGATCAAAGTAGCTCCCTTTGTAACATAATATCCTATGTAACATCATCTAGATATCTCACGTATTTAATTTGGGTTAGGGAACATTCTGACCCAGTGAGGTATGGGTGCCAGGTGGTCTCAGTCTTCATGCTTCCTTGTGTCTCAAAGTCATTTATGCCTATCCCTTGGTTTACAGGAAGGTCTGATACAGGTTAAAATCTCCAGTTCTTTTGTGTCTGATTTAACCATCTCATACTTCATGTATCGTAATGTCTAATCAATTTTATGACCTCTCATATTATTAACACTTAAGAAATAGGGTTATTTTCCTGTTTTGGAACTATCTAAAGGTAAAAAGCAAGACTTTTTGGATTTCTAAACTGGGCAAACCAGAAATCTCTGGGCTGCATCCTGGGCAGACCTGGATGCCTGTTGAAGGATCTAGGGAGTTGGGAAAACTGAACAATTGAAGTAGTGGAGAATAGAATATTTTGAGTCAGGGAACTTGCTTATGCTCTAGGTCAAGGCAAAACCTCTTTTAAAACATTACTTATATTTACAATGAGTAGATACGTAAAACCTCACAGAGTTCAGCTCCTTGAAACCTGCACAATTCTCTGTGTTTTGCTGTCTGTCTGTCCTGTGTTTTGCTGGTAATGTCTTAACATATGTGGCGTGATATTGATTCCATTCATGTGATGGTCAAAATTGAACAAACAAGTTGCAAAGAACAAGCAGAGCACTATTCCCACAGCCAGGGCAAGGCAAGCCTCCCTGGTGACCTTTCCTGGGCCACAATGTTGGTGCAGGGTCACCGTGTTGATGCAGGGTTTTATCCGGCAGCTGTGGAACTTGCACGTGCCATTTTGCATTGACCAACATCTGTGCACTGGCCCTGCACACTTGGCCATTTACTGCCCCTGGAACACTCTGGAGACCATGCTCTGGGCTTCAAGGTCACATCCCACACTCTCTCCTGGCCTCTTAGTCTCTTACACATGTTCTTTTCAGCTCTTCTTCATTCCCTGTTCTCTCTAAAGCCCTAACATACAAAAGATACGAAAGTTTTATGGTTCTTAGCAACACTTTGAAAAGTCTGTTTACCAATCCCTGTGGATAAAGAGACACAGTTCTTAAAACTGAGATGCCCGATTTCCTGTCTTTGTAAGGAAGGGCGCTTCTTTCTCTACCCTATCCCAAAGGCTGTGTGCTAGAAAAAAGAGAATAAATCCAAATTTAATTACTGGCTTTTATTTCTATTACTGATGTCTTTGAGAGATACCATTTCTACACTTTAAAAAATGAATCTTGTATTTCTCGAAATGATTGTGAACTCCGAGCAGAGGCACTGTTTTGCATGACGTCGTTTTCCATAAAGAGCTGCATCTGGGCCCTGAATGTAGTAAGTTGTCTTTATGAATTCCTACAAAGGCACAGAGAAAACTTCCTTTGGTTGAATAACACATGCACCACACTTCATAATAACCTTGAATATATCACAAAGCCTGCCCAGAAGGAAGATCTATATGGTCAAATAGTTTGGGGAGGATGCATAGTTATAGTTTAGTTACTGTTATAATACATAATAGCACATTAAAGCTTTGAGAAGGATTGAGTGAAAACACATTTTTCTGTGTTTACTTACTGTATCCTACAATTCTTTCAATATGGACCACTTTTTGTTACATCAGTGATGAGTGAGTTCTTTCTTAAAGGAGCAGAAAATAAATGTTTTAGGTTTCTCTGTCAAACAAACATATACCAAAAGCGGAGGGGATTGTGTAGGTACTAAAATAACCATTTAAAATACAACCCTTTGAAAAGATGAAAAGTATTATGTGCTTGTGGGCCATAGAAAAAGACGGAGTCAGTCGAGTTGGGCTGACAGGACATAGTTCACTATTCTTTGGAGTAGAAAATACTCACTGGCATATTGGAGTAGTTTTTGGAGCATGCACCATGGAATGGTTGCTAAGTACACCTTCAGTCATGAAATGTTAGGATTTAAGTCAAAAATTGCTCAAGTGTTTGGAAAATTCTTGCACAAAAAGTAGATTTTAATTTTTAAGATTGTTCATTCTCCTGATACTTGAGGAAAGACATTCTCTTTCTTAAAATTACATACTGTTCATCCAATTATAAAAGGATTGCATACAAAAGAATAAAAGGAGAAAACAATCCCACATATCAGAGATAAACAACCTTAATGTGGTATATATTTTTAAGCTTTTAAATTCATATTTTAAATGCCAATGCAGAATCTTTTGGCAGTACACGATCCATGTACTTGCAGGTTTCAATGATTGGAATAAACTCTGAAGAATGATTTATGTATAGGTTAGAGAGGGGCTGTAAGTTAGCTCAAGTATAGTGGGGCTGCAGTAAGAGATGCCAGCGACTGATTTTCCATTTTGATGAATTTTTTTCACCAGTTTTAATTTTTTTCCTCTAAATTTCTGTTAACCAAATGAGATGTGAACTGGAGCAACCATTAAGCAGACAGCAGTGATCAAGGTGAAATCTCTTTTTATACAGTATAATAGACCTGACGAAATTCACTCCTTGCACTACATCTCTGAACTGACATGTGCTATCAGCTCAAGGTCGCCCCCAGTCAAGAAATTGACTACCCGTTTAGGACACATGCCTTAATTATTAAGGAGCAGCTTCTTCTACCTGATTTGCAAAACATTTTCTTTATAATGAGCTAAAACCGAATGCAACAAATACTGGAATTCACTGGCATAGCTGCATGTTGCCAAACTCTTTTGCATTTCAAGGCATTTTGCATTTTGTCAAATGCATTCTGCCTCCTCATGGCCTCTCAGCCACTAGTTCACAGTGAGATTCTGCACATTGCCACAAGTGTCTTCTGAAGATTTTTACTGAGATGTGATGCAAGTTGCAAACATATATTGTGTTTTTAAGGTTCAAAATGTATGTGCACGTCACTAATTATTAATGATTATTGTAATGATTAATTACAATAAGGACTGCTTCTTGGCTGTTTGATGGAACAGGGTCGACTGGTGAGTTTTACATCCGTGGGTCTAAAAATGGACTCTTGAAAAGCTCTCTAAATAAATTTCCCTGCATGTTCAAAAACGAGGGAATAGTGCCAAGGAAAGAGAGACCAAATCCTGCCAAGAACCTAAAACAGACAAGGCTGCCAACAATATATTAAGCACAAATAACAAAGAAATATGGTGTGGATGGCTCTGTCCTGCCAGCTTTATGCGGTCCCCAAATTTTTTCCAATTCTAATGTTGGCCAAGGCGGAAAAACACATCGAGCAGATTGAAAAGACCTGATTCTCCAGGCCACATTTCAGGAAAGCAAAGTGAAGGTTAAGCATCTGTGACAGAAAAGAGTTCAGAAAATGAATTCTAGTGAAAAGAAAGGGAAGATAGAGAGAAAAAAAGAATAGTCAGGGAAGTACTGAGGCAGCAAACGTGAGACCCTTGATTACTCACTGTTTGTTACCTCATTTCCTAGCATGGACAGTTTACATCGAGCTTCTCATTTAGAGGGTGGGGTATATGGAAGGTTTAGTTTTTGAACTTGAAGAAACAGGGAGCTGGCTATGCCCCACGGAAAATGCCTCCGAGTGATGCCTGTGATGTGCTGGTGACAGGCCCTGTGAGGGGCTCCATTACCAGGCCACTCAGACATTGCTCGAGTGCTTGCCGATGGGTAGATCTTAACCAGGCCACATTTTCCAGACCCTCTAGTTCATTTTCAGCTTTCATGTGGAGTTCACACTGAAGGATAATGACACTGCATTTCTGTCACAAAAAGTGACTGAGCAGCTGGGAGAAAAAATAAAAAGAGCCTTATTTACTTTTTAAAAGATGGGCTGATGACTTAAGATCATAGCCATTTGTAATTTCTCCATGTGTCCTTTGAATAGTGACAATGGCATGGAAACATTAACTTCCATTTAGATGGCCAGTAATGGGCCAGCGGGTTGAGACCATCTTGGGGGGACCAGATGCATGCCATGTGTGTCATATGGTGAGATTCTTAGGACTTACATCCTGGTTTCTGTGTCTAGACTCCATGTAGTTAATAATTTGATGACCGGGTGAAGATTGGCAGGGAAGACTTAACACTACACAGGGAGAAATCTAAATTGTTAGCTTAGGTAGAAGTTGGTTAAACTCTGTGTACCATCCATTATTTACCTGTGTAATTTGTAACTATTTTATAAATTGTTTTTCTTTCAATGTCCTTGAACTAATGTTTGATGCGTTTTTCTGTGGCTGGTTCTTATGTCAAGGTTCTTGGATGCTTGATGGAAATAAGGATTTGAGAACATGAGAATAAACAGGAATATGCAGGAAATTATTGAGGACACAGGAGACGAAGTCAACCTGTGGCTGAGGGAGAGGGAGGGACATGAGAAGCTTTGGGAAAGATGTCAGTGCAAATGTCAGGCGAGTGTCACCCAACTTAGAGCTGCGGATGGAAGTTTGGCATTAGGGTGTCAGCCTGTGATTTCCTGATCTCCAACTCCACTCCTCTTAAGTCACCTGGCCTAAGGCACTGAACCATGTCATCAGAACCTCAGAGTCCAGCATCTTAACCATAGCCTTGTAACCCCACTGTTAGGTGAGTTTCAAGTCCTCAATCCCCATAAACTTCTTCAGACGACTGCTCCCTCAAATGACTTTGTTTCCTCCCAGGTCATCAGTTTCCTTAGTCAATTTCCAAGTCCTATCAGTTGTAGACAATACTGTAGGTCATCCAAGTGACTATTTCACTTAAACTTGCATTTCCTCCTCTGTTTGCAATAACTCTCATACACAACTCTAGCTTAACATCCACATTGCCCTCTCTGTTCTTATCTCTAGGACAGCAGAACACTAAACATTAAGTTCTTCAATGCTAAAAAAAAAAAAATCCTGTAATCATGAAAATCAGCCCAGTACACATTCATGCTCGCTACACGTGGTTCTCAGCTGCTGTGGGGCCTCTCTCTTCCCTTCAGTATCCGCAGACTTGCAACGTTCTTCTCAGCCTTCCTTCGCACCACTAAATTATCTCATTAAGTCAGGACCATCTGTTGGGAACTCCTTTAACTTCCCAGGGCCCAGGAAAAATACACCACATTTATCCATGCCTCCCTCTTTCTCCATGCACCTCTTCAAGAAGAGAGCCTCTTCTCCCAGTGTCTCTCTCCCTGATTCCATATCACCCTCTCTCCTTTGGGATGCTTCTCCAAAGAGTGTGGTCTCTCAGGTGTCATTACCATCTTATGACTGAGTCATTCCACTTGACTTGTGAACCTCTTTGTTGCCTATTCCAGGCACTCCGAGTCTCTCCTGCATTCCATCTCCCTTCAGCACACAACACTGTTCATGATGCTTTTTGTAAAGCCGTCTGCTTCCCCATCCTCCTTAGATCTTCTGCTACTAATCTGGCCAGTTTTTCTCTGTCTACTGCTTATCCTTCCCTTGACCTATTACTTTCTTCCTTCTCCTGAAGAAATCTGATCTGCAGCTCCTCTTCTCTTTTCATCAGTGTCTCACTCTTGATGCTGCTGCTCCTGCAGCTACTGCCAAGCCTCACTTGATAGACAGTACCCACTCCATATGGGGCAAAAATAAAAATCACCAAAAATAGACAGTTACAAACAAATGTCCCTGCCCATAAGATTTATGTAATAGTGCTTTATCTGTGTGTTATATTGCTAAGGACATGGTGACTATGACAGATGTAACATAATAGATGAAATTGACATGTACAGCATTTCTTACAGCTAAACTACATCTAAGTTATTATATTTGAAAAATAATATATGAGATACATCAATAATTGGTTTCATTGTTAAAAATATACACACAAAGCATCTTAAAATAATGGAAATGTAACAACCTGATAACTATAATAAATATAAACAAAAATTGTAATATAAGGTTGCTCTTAATTTTTGAAATTTAAAGGATACCTTAAGATTTTAGTTAAATAACATCACAAATATATGCAAGATAATTTCAAATACTGCTCTTTTTTCCTTTTGAACATGTTATAACAAAAGACTATACAATATTATTTACTTGAGAATATAAAGGTTACTTGCAAATTAATTACTCAATGAGATGTCAAGAATACTTGAACAGGTAATTGTAGAAAAAGAAATAAGGCTAGCCATGGATATAGAAAGATTTTCTATCACAGAGAAAATCAAGAATGTGCCACCTTAAAACTATGAGATTATTAGTATGTTAGCATGGGAGCATGCTTTAGCAGCAATGGGTATAGCAGCATATATGGTACAGTGATGCACCAAATAGATCTGGCCCTGCTGATTCTTTTAAAAATATTTTCTAAGAAAAATATAAATAATATGTACAAAAATGCTTACACCAAAGATGCTTACCACAGAATTATTTTAAATAGTGGAAAAACATGAGAACAATATATGCATGCAATCATGATATCTTTTGAAAGACTAGGAAGTTACTGCAAATGTCATAAAAGAATACGACATCTAATCCTATTCATAATACACCCATGTGAAAAACGAAAGTGTTTCCAAGCTCTCTGCAGTGGGCTTTTATTATTTATAAAATTTAAAAAACTACCAAATATTCCTTTGGCCTTAGAACTTCATCAAAATCCAGTATGTTCTCATACCATTTTTACTAATGAATTAGTTATTGCATGTAAAGCGCCTGCCTAGCATAATTTAGATGATGAAATGTAGCATATATAATAATAGTCATCATAATACTTAAAGTAAAACCTTAGTCAACATTTTTTCTTATAAATTTGGTTTACTTCATGCAAATGTTTAAAAAAAGAATGAGTATCTTTGTAAAGGAGACTTGTATACTATCAAAACTATTTAATGTTGGATATTTTTCTCAATCAAAATTATAAATGCAGCCACTCATAGTATTACAGACATATAATGCTTTCATCTTCTCTTGTATTGGCTGCTATCAGAATACTCCACAATTCACTGAAAAAAGTCCTACAACAATGTTCAACTTATTCATTTTGACCTTAAGTTGTTGCTTTTGTAGTGCTGTATAGAAAGACTAAGTTAGGCAGAAGCAGTGTCTTCATGAATCATATATGTTGTGTTTTGTATATTTAACTATTTACAAAATGTATATACATAATCAATAAAAGTAACATCTTAAGAAGAATAATAAGAATAAATTAATAAGAATAAACCATAAATAATCAGTAGGAATAAACTATAAATATTTTAACAAATGTATACATTAATAAATGTTCAAATGAGTGAAATTAAACATATGACACACTATAAAATAGAGAGGATTATAGAAAAATAGGAAAATGATAAATATTTAATATACATATACATATAATCACAAATAATGAATAATATATCTTAAGTTTTATTTTCGTCATGTAAGGATGTGAAATAGATACATAAATAATGCAGTGAAATCGTATTTGATATAATACATCAGGTGATGATAACGTGCTAATATAAATTAAACTTTGTAAGAGTATAGCCAAAATACTCATATATCTTTAACATGATTGACAGTTTCCCAAATGAAGAAACCAAGAATATACTTATATACCTATTAAGTTTTGGGCTCTGTGTTTTACATGCACACACACACACACACACACACACACACACTTCTCATGAAATCTCTTAGGTTTTTGTTATTTGGTCCAGAAAACTAGGCTTGGATTAATGAACTGAAGGAAAAGCATACACCAAGTTGAAAAGTTAATGTGAAAATCTAGTTATAACATTGCATATTTATGCATTATTTCAAAATTGTGCTGAGAATACAGAAGGCACTCAATAAATATTTGTTGAGAGTATGAATAAATGAATGCTAATTATAGTTTGCTCTTATTTGCCTTATTGGAGTTGTTGGAAATCCATTTATTTACTTCAGGTCCTGGGGAGCCTGAGGAATAAAGGTACTAAGGGTATGGCTGAATGTTACATGTTTCATTTCTCATTTCTTTCTTTGGCCCAGGGAAACTGAATGACTAAATATAAATATCCCAATTTACATGTTATTTGGTTCCTAAAGATAGAATAATGACTCTTCCTTATGAATCTTGATTGGATTATTAATACAGTACTGATACCTCCCTCCAAAGCAAAAAAAAAAAAAATCACTCAGAGATGACAAGGTCTTCCAGAAATAATTTTAAATATTTAAATAACATTGGTTCTAAGACTGTATAAAAATCTAAGTGTGAGATTAAATGAGAAACAGATAATGCATCAATGATACTTTCATTCTTAATTTTCAGGGAAAAAATCCAATATTAGGAAAATGCGGAACTCAGTGCTTATCAACTAAGCTCAACTTACTTTTTGAGAAGTTTATAACATTTTCTCAAATTGACTAAAAGATAATATTAGGAATATAAGATGAGGACAAATATCCAGAAAATATGGCATGAAAAATATTATAGGTTTTCTTTCTTCTTACTTAGACCTAAGATCTAAAGCACTGGCCATAAACCATTTGAAGGACCTTAGGTTCTTAAAGCTGTTACTTCACAGACATAAAACCAAGTGTTGGTTCTGTGCACTTGGTTTGTTGATTTAAGTCACCCATATAGAATACTGAATGGAAACATACCAGTCTATAATAGATTAAGTTGATTGTTTTTGCTGGCAGATGTGAGAGAGCATCATTGCTCATTATATGGTTGGCTTAATTGGTTTTCTCCTGGAATACATGGATGGCATTCTTTTAATCTGTTCCACACAGAGTACTTACAATCAAAGCCGCTGAATTATTGTTTAATTGGTAGTATATTTTAGATCATGGTTCCATTCTGGGATTGGTTTATGATAAAACACTTGTTTGTCCTTTACACAGGGATTAATGTGGGGGCAGAAAAAGGTCATTTCTGTTGTTTTCAAGCATTAACCACTTGTTATTAGTAAAATGCTGAAATGAGACTTCACTGGTTTTAAAAACCAAATACTGTAATAGGACACAGAATTTAATGAGAATATTCTCTCTTTAGAGAATGATTTTTGTTGTCATGTATTATACAGTAGAAAGGTCAAATGATGGATGTGACTATTACAAATAGCAGTGATTTATGATGGGGTATCTGTAAAATAGACAGGTTTTGCTTGGAGAAAAGAATCAAAATCTCTGTTTCAAAGTAGCATTAATATTTTTGTTCTGTAACTAGAAAATTAATAAACAATGTTTGCAAAGGCCTTTCAGTGGCGATTTTTGTGATTACGGTTTAAATCTAGGCTAGAGAGGAACACTTTAAAATTGTGTTTTAAAATCACATTTGGAAAACGGCCTTTCTTTAGTTTTCATTAAAAGATGGATGAAGACAATAAAACAAAATAAGGACTCAGAAGAACCCTAAACATAGACCAACAGATAACCTACACTCAGAACCTAGGAGGATAGACTTTCCTCTAACTTTAATAAAACTGGGCTACCTTGTAACCTGTCTCAAAACAACATCACATTCAAAAGAAAACCAGTATGAGACAAACAAAAGAATCAAACAGCAACTTAAATGTTAACTGCAGCTTTACCAAGGCCATCTCAATAAAATAGCAACTTATGACTCACAGGAAAATGACCTACAATCACCTTTATTCACCTGAATGTCCCTGAATCTTCAGAGAAATAGTTCATGTCTCTCCTATATTTCTCTCATCCTCAGAAAACCTGCAGTTCACACAGCCCATGCAAACCTGGGCTCTCGTTCTATGGACTATCTGACTGTTATTAGATTTAAATATAAATTAATTTTGTCTCTCTTGGTCGTTTAAATGTCACCCTATATTCAATAGTCCACATTCAAACAAGGGCTAGGAACTAAACAAATACACATAACTAGGATTTCTAAAAGGCAGGGGAAGGTACATTGGTGTTCTTGTTTCATTTCAGTGAGCATAATTGATTGAGAATCTTCCCAACCAGTGCCCTACCCAAGTGTAATCTCACGAAACAGATAAACCTTGTTCACCTGCAAGAAGCAGAAAACAGAAACAAATAAAATATAATATGGTCTAAAATCTGATCAGTGAAGACTTCTTTTCCGCTTTTACAATTTTACTCATGCAAAATGAAGCATTTATTTGTAGTATTCTACCCACGCCCAATAGATTATCTGCCATTGCCAAACGCAACATTGTCTTAAGGTGTTAATCTTGTGTACCTTTCTTATAGGTAGTCCTACTTGCTAGTCATTTATTACAGCAATGCCGCTATTTCAAACACATCTAGAAGAATAGCATTAGTGTATTGATCATGATAATGTTTGGAGAGCTTTGTAACTTAGGTTTTCATTGATGATCTAATTATATGTTGAGATACTTTGCTAAAAATTGTCTTTCAAGACATAGTCTTTTACCAGCCCCTTAGATAGCTATTTTTTTTTTTTTTTGCAGTGGTGTGATCTTGGCTCACTGCAACCTATGCCTCCCAGGTTCAAGCAATTCTCCTGTCTCAGCCTCCCAAGTAGCTGGGACTACAGGTGCACGCCACCACGCCTGCCATGCCCGGCTAATTTTTATGTTTTTACTATAGACGGGGTTTCAACCTGTTGGCCAGGCTGGTCTTGTACTCCTGACCTCTTGGCCTCCCAAAGTGCTTGGATTATAGGCTTTATTCCATATAATCTTCTTTTCAATTTTTCCTATTGTTCCATATATGCATATAGGTAGGAATATATGTATGTATACAATTTTTGAATTCTTAATTTTTGACATTGTTAACCATATATAGAAATAAAGCATATGTATAATTAACCCATATGTATCCAATAATTTAAATCCAAAAATTATCCACATATTTCTGTTCTTTTATGTATTACCCCAATTGTTTTTCCTAGAATATGTTAAAAGAAATCCCATATAGTTTATAATTTCGTCCTTAAAAGAAGCCCTAAATTGTTATTACATCTAACAAACTGAAATTCTCCTTTATCATAATCTATAAAAAAGTTCATGTACAATTTTATCCAATTTCTTAAAAATATAATTGTATAGTCAATTCATATGAATCAGGATTCAAATAAGTTTATTCATTGCATTCAGATGATAGGTCTCTTAAGTCTCTTTTATCCATGTCAGTTCATTCTATTATTCCACTAGACCATTTATTCATTAAAAAGTGTGGCTTTTGAGCACACAACTTATTTTTTTGTTAAAACTGCTAAAGAATAGATAATAATCAGTTTAAACATTTTAGAAGAATATTTCATAATTGGTGGGAATTTTTTTTTTCTTTTTTAACCAAGTCTCGCTCTGTTACCTAGGCTGGAGTGCAGTGGCATGATCTTGGCTCACTGCAACCTCCGCCTCCTAGGTTCAAGGAATTCTCCAGCCTCAGTCTCCCAAGTAACTGAGATAACAGGTGCCCGCCATCACACAAAGTTAATTTTTGTATTTTTTAGTAGAGATGGGGTTTTACCATGTTGGCCAGGCTGGTCTTGAACTCCTGATCTCAGGTGATCTGCCCACCTTGGCCTGCCAGAGTACTGAGATTATAGGTGTGAGCCACCGTGCCTGGCCCCAAATTGGTGTTTTTTACTTTCTACTTCATTGTAAATGCTTGATTTTTCTAACTTTTGTGATCTGACTATTGCTCATAAGTGTAACAGCCACACTATTGCTGCATAACAAAATTATTACGCATTTATTTAATTAATAATATTGCAAGGCAAGTATAGGCTGGAAGTTCTAATAGACACTTGGCTAGGGTCTCGTTGGTCTTAAATGGCTTTCTTTATATGTGTAGTAGTTAGCTTGGTGCAGGTTTTGGCAAAATTTTTCTTCAAGGAGAAGTACACGTTTTGTTTGGAGAGTCATGCAACATATGCCACAATTATTTGATACTTCCATTAAGCTAAAAAACATACATAGAGGAAAACATAAATAAATGAACAGGGCTGTATCCCAATAAGAATTTATTTATGAAAACAGCTGAATGGTCAATGGCTTGTAGTTTGCCAACCTCTGATATAATGGAAAATGACAGTGGGAATACATGGTGCTCTTCAGAAAAAAACAGATGAAAAACTAAGGTAATCTAATAAAATATAGTAACAGACATTTAAAAATGCCTGATGATCTTATTATACAATTTTCTATATTTGAAAAAAGAATCATTGGCTTGAAGATAGTGCAGTAGAAATGACACAATTTAAAAAAGAAGGTAAAGGTAAAATCATTTAAAAATTAAAGAAATAAAAAGAACAGGCTGGGCATGGTGGCTCACACCTGTAATCCCAGGACTTTGGGTGGCCGGGGTAGGCAGATCACCTGAGGTCAAGAGTTCTAGACCAGCCTCACCAACATGGTGAAATTCTGTCTCTACTAAAAATACAAGATTAGCGGGGTGAGGTAGCACATGCCTGTAATCTCAGCTATTCAGTAGGCTGAGGCAGGAGAATCACTTGAACCTGGGAGGCAGAGGTTGCAGTGAGCTGAGATCATGCCATTGTACTGTAGCCTGGGCAACAAGAGCAAAACTCTGTCAAAAACAACAACAACAACAACGAAAAAGAGTACAGAAGATGTGCAAAATAACACAGTAACACAAAGGGTCTAACTTTTGTACAATTGAGATCCCAGATAAAGATAAGAAAGAATGAGGCAGAAAAAATATTTGAAAAAATAATAGCTGTTTCTTTTTTATCAAAATGAAAGATATGAAACCACACATCCAAGAATGTCACATAATATCAGCCGGAAACAAAGATACAGGTAGAAAATATTAAATACAGCCAGTGAGAAGACACATTACTTACAGTTGTCAGAGATCAATATTACAGCAGACTTTTTATTAGATACTATGTATACCAGAGGACAATGAGTACCATTTTTTTAAATGCTGAAAGAAAAAAAATCTCAAACTAGAATTCTGTATTCAGCAAAAAACATGTCTTAGAAATCAAAAGGACATTAAAGCTTTTCAAAAAATCAAAACCAGAAAGAGCTCATATTAGTCAATTTCCACTAGTAAAATTGGTAAAGGAAGCTCTTCAGGCAGAAAGAATAAGATGTCATATAGACACAAGTGTTGCAGTAAGAATGTTGTAAAATTGAAATGATTATACAATTCATTTTTCTGCTTTTTAAATCAATCTAAAAGATAACTGTGTATGGAATAAATAATACCAACATATTGTTTGTTTCTATATGTAAAATAAAATGTATGAAAGCAATAGCACAAAGCTTAGGCAGGGGAATTGGGATGATATTGTTGTAAGTTTCATACATTATATATGAAGCACTGTGATAGTATTTGAAGAAAGATTGTGATTACTTACAGATTAGTAATATAAATGCTAGTATACTCAGTAAAATTTTAAAGAGCAGAGTAAGAAATAAAGCATAAATGAAGTTAAAATACAGTAATTTAAAATATCATATAATATGAAAGAAGGTATAAAAAAGGAAAAAATGAACAAATAATAAAAGGAAAATAGAAAATACCTAGCAGCATGATAGACTTTAATCCAAAAATATGAATAATCACATTAAATGGAAATGGTTTGAACCTACCGGTTAAAATAATTCAGATTTTATTAAAAGCAAGACCCAGCTATGCAGGGGCCTTTGAAAACAATATGCTGAGAATAGATAGGGCTCAAGGACAGTATCTCCAATTGAACTTTTAATGAACTCCCGTAGGCGCCAAGAAGGCGGGCAGATAAGGAAGAGCATAGAAACAAGGAACTGAGTAGAAGGTTACATGTGGGAAAAGAAAGTTTGTTTTGCATTGCATTCTTTCTGCTGACGTGGGGTTTATGGCGTATAAATAAAGTGAGGCGGAGGCTCTGAGTGCGGCCGCCATGTTCTCTGTGTGGCTTTGTCTTTTGTGTGTTCTTTCATTCTCCACCACCCCCGGCATGGACCCCAACACAGCTATATATATGTTTTATAAGAACTCCACCATAAATAAATAAACATCAACTTAAATATAGATCAAAAGTAAATCAGTGGAGAAAGATATTCCATACAAACACCAAAGAACGCTGGATTGGCTAAATTAACATTTAAAGAGTAGATTTCTAAAAAAAGAATATTATCAGGTATAAAAGATATTTAACAATAATAAACATTTAAATATTAAATGTATATATATTTCCATTGGCATACATATAGATAATAATGTTTGTGTAGGAAAAGATACACTTCATTTTTTAAAAATTATTCTTACATTATTGTAAAAGAAATCTCTTGCAATGTATTAGAATTTCCTTCATTTGGTAGTTGTTTGCTCCTTGTCATTTTCCTATTGAGAATGTATGCTTTCATTCTTTTCTATTATTTGTGTCAATATTTATGTATACTGCTGAGTCAAAAATAAAACGTTTGAACTTCTTGATTTATTCTACTATTTTTTGTTGTCTAAATAATTTGTATTTCAAGTTTCTGTATCCAGTGAAAATATCATTTAAAAGATAAACATGAAATAAATATTTCCAGCTGGACCACACTGTATAAAAATGACATTCTTTGGGATGAAGAATAATGACACAACAAAGATAATCATATTTTCAGTAAAAATGAGCAAAACCAAAGGTAAATAAATTGATACACATATGTTTGTTTGCATGTATGTTTTTAGTCATAATTTTATTTAAGGTATCTAATTGTCTAAAACAAAAATTACAAATCTGAGATAGCTCATATAAAAGAAAAATATCACAACAATAGCACCAATTATAATGTGGGAATGAAATTAAACCGTTGTCAGTTCATTGCATTTGTAAAGCTGGAAATTGAAGCTTTAAGTGTGAGGTGAGAAATAAAAAGCAACTTTCAGATGTGAACTGAGAAGTGTGAAGTAGGACATGGAAAACGCCAATGTGTGATGTGCTACTGACTTTGTTAAATGGTAAGTTTTTCATATAATATGCCTAACTTTCATATTGTATGCCTAAATCAATCATTTAGAAAAGGGGTAAAATGAGAGGTGGCCAACAGTACTTTCAGTAAATAAAATGGAGTGCAACAATAATATTTAATCAACCCAGAGGATGCAAAAAAGAAGAGAGAAAAAAAGTCATATAAAAAAATGAAAAATGAATGACACAGTTTACACTTAAACATAACCATATCAATAATTATATTAAATGTCAATTGATTAAATATACCAATTAAACACAGAGAGTGCTAGATGGGATAAAATCATTTACTATATTCTGGCTAAAAAAGACCTATTTAAAATTTATAGACACATGTGTACTAAAAATAAAAAGTATGAAAAATACACCATAGAAAGAGTAAGCATAAAAATGGTATGGTACATTAATATCAGACAAAAGCAATTGGAAGAACTATTGTACATAAAATACAATGGGAGACATTTTTAAACAATAAAACTGGAAATTTAACTGGATGCACATTCATAGTTGGAAATGTAAAGCCCTTCTTTTTTTTTTTTGAGACGGAGTCTCGCTCTGTCGGCCAGGCTGGAGTGCAGTGGCCGGATCTCAGCTCACTGCAAGCTCCGCCTCCCGGGTTCCCGCCATTCTCCTGCCTCAGCCTCCCGAGTAGCTGGGACTACAGGCGCCCGCCACCGCGCCCGGCTAGTTTTTTGTATTTTTTAGTAGAGACGGGGTTTCACCGTGTTAGCCAGGATGGTCTCGATCGATCTCCTGACCTCGTGATCCACCCATCTCGGCCTCCCAAAGTGCTGGGATTACAGATGCTCCTTGGCTTACAGTGGTGTTACCTCACAATAAACCCATTGTAAGTTGAAAATATTGTAAATCAAAGATGCGTTTTATACACCTCACCTATGGAACATCGCAACTTAGTTTTGCCTACCTTAAACACGCTCAGAACACTTACATCAGCCTACAGTTGGGAAAATTATACAACACAAAGCTTTTTTATAATAAAGTCTTGAAGAGTTCATGAAATTTATTGAATACTGTAGCTAAAGGTGGAAACGGAAGGATTATATGAGTACTCAAAGTACATTTTCTACTGAATACTTACCATTATAAGTCAGGGAGTCAGGGACCACCTGTAATTTTTATTTACTCTGAACTGCTACAGAAATAACGTGGATGTGTCCATACCTTCTTAGGACTTTAGCATAACCATTGCTATAACACATGACAAGCACAACATAAAAAATAAAATTTCTGACTAATTTCTCTCAAAAATTAACAAATATTAGAAACTTAAATTCCATAATACATATAAAGGATGCTACATGACAACCAAGTAGGGCTTATCATAAAACTCTGAAGTTGGATAACAATCGGTTATCAATCAATGTTTCCTTTAACCACATTAAGAATCAAAGTCATAACAACCATATCATCAGATAATTTCAGAAAACATTAAAAATTTAATACCCATTCTTTATTAAAAATTACTATTAAACTAATAATGAGAGTCCTTTTTATTTAACTAATTAATTAATTAATAATTTTGAGGCAGGGTTTCACTCCGTAGTGAGGGCTGGAGTACAGTGGCGTGATCATGGCTCACTTCATGAATCCTCCTCCCTCAGCCTCACAATTTAGGTGAGACTACAGGCATGTGTCACCACACCTGGCTAATTTTTAAATTTTTTTTGTAGAGATGAGATCTTACGATATTGCCTAGGCTGGTCTCAAACTCCTGGGCTCAAGCAATCCTCTCACCTTGGCCTCCAAAGGGAGAGCACATTTTTAATTGAAAAAGAAAAACTATTAATAAAGCCATGATTTTCAATGCTGGGATATTGAAAACATCCCTCCACCACCTCTTAGATCAAGAAAAATCAAGAGATGCTTGTTATTCTTATTCAATGAAGTTCTGAATTATCTAGCCTCTGTTACAAGGCTAAAAAAGAATTGCACGTGAATTTTAAAGGTGAAATCAAGCCTGTCATTGTTTGCAGACGTGATGGTATATCTGGAACATCCAAAGAATCAACAAACTATTTAAAATTAATATTTAGAATTAACAAGTTTCCTGGACACATGGTCATTAAAAAAAGTAATTGTATTTTATGTTCTAGCAACAAACAATTGGAAAATTTACATTTCTAAAAACTGCCACTTACTATTGCAATATCAATACAATATTGCAATGTTAATAATATCAAACACTAGAAATAAATCTAATGAAAGATGAACAATATTTCCCAATCGTATGTTCACAGACTGAAACATTCAATATTGTGAAGATGTCAATATTCCCAAAATTTTTCTATAAATTCATTTCAATCTCAACCAAAATTCAAAATCCAAGAATTTTGTTTTAGAAATTGATACAATGATACTAAAATTACAGAAATGCAAAAGCACAAGATTAGTGAAGGTGGTCTGGAAGAATAAATCTGGGGAATTTATATTCACAAAATCAAGACCTAACAAAAAACTATATTAATTAATACAGTTCAGTGGAAAAATTGGTGGTTGGTGCTATGTAATTATATTCTTTCCTGGAAAATAAAGTGTACGTGGAATCCTATTTCAGACAAAACACAAAATCAAATTTCAGATGGAATTCATATTTAAATTGATATTAAAATGAAAACTATTTTAGCAGGAAACAAGAGAACATCAGGTTGACTTTGGAGTTGGGCTGATTTCATAAAGAAATAAGAAAAAAGCAGTAACTACAAAAGAGGAAATATATATACTGAAATATATTACAAATTATTTAAAGTGATTAACATATTGCAAAAGCAAGCCCCATCATGGGAGTAGATCTAAATACACACAGTCAACAAGACACTGATCTCTGGTATACATAAAGAACTCTAACAAGCAAGTAAGTCTAAGGTGGAAAATCAAATTTAAAAAATGAGCAAAACTTGAAAAAACATCTCACAAAACAGAATACTCAAATTGCCAATAAACGTATTAATTTGCTCATCTGTGAGTCATCAGGGAAATGAAAATTATAACCATAATGGGATAAAATTCCACTTGTACCATATTAGGTAAAATGGAAAATACACTAAAACAATTGCCAACTGTGTCAAGAAGATGGCGCAATTAGAACTGTCCTATAATGCTAATGGGAGGGTCAACTGGGAAAACTCTAGAAAATTGTTGGGAAGTAGCTCTTCATGTGGAACATGAGTAAATGCATGACCCAGCAATTCCATCAAGAGGTATATACTCAACAGAAATGTTCACCTGATGCACAAGAATACTCATAGCAAGATTGACTGTAACAGCTACGAAAGATATTTGATCATATGCAGTAATGCCTTATAAGAGCCATACTTACTCATTATCAGTATTTAAAAAACATCCACCATAAATAGAAATATGAAAAAAGGATGGGATTATTTATATAAATAAAATCTGGAATACAAATAGTAAGTGGAGGATTATCATGATGGGAGATTTATTCTTAAGATATTATATAATCATTAAAATCATACTCACAAATATTACTTAATATTAAAGATTAATGGTTTTTAAAATGTGACCTGAGAACCCCTGAAGTAAGTGCAATGGACTTGCAGAGGTTTTGTGAGATCAAGAATAAAATGTTTTTTTCACTCCTCTTACTCTCTCACAAGTGTACAAAGTTTGCTATGGTTTGAGAGTCTACATTTGCAACTATTTTTTTTTTGAGAGATGGAGTCTCTCTCTGTCTTCCAGGCTAGAGTGAAGTGGCATGATTTTGGCTCACTGCAGTCTCAACCTCCTGGCCTTTACCAATCCTCCCACCTCAGCCTCCCAAAGTGCTGGGTAGTGAGCCACTCCTGCAGGAACTAACCTTTAAGAAACTGCTAACTATTGACTTTGGGTTATTTATACACATCACAGTTATCTAGAAAGGCAAATATAATACTCCTTCCTTTTCCAAAAATGTATCTGTGTGACGCCAGTTATTTTTAGTACGTATATTAACAAAAGCAATATATTGCACTACATTGAATGCAGAAGCAGACATGGAAATTCAGCTGTCTTCTTTTAAGCCAGATACTAAAGAAATTCATTAAAAACTTTAAAAGAATGACCCCCTTCTCAATAATATTTTGCTTTGACAAGCATAGGTATCAGAAGGTATATTATTTTTGTTAACATGTAATAGATTTATTATTATTCAATGACTAAATACGTATTTTAAGTTTTTCTCATTTTAAATCCTGATATGGCAAAGTCATTGATATATCTTACGTAAACCAAAGTTCTTGGTGGACTCAATAAATTTTAATACTGTGGTTAGAGAGATTAGAATGGTTAAGGGCTACTAACATAGGTAGCAACATTACAAAAAAAAAAATATGTAAAAACACAGAATATAAATTGAAGGCCTGGATTTTGCCAATGTATGGCAGGTGACCTGGGGATAGGTTGCTCCTCGATGACTCTTACCTTTGACATATGAAAAGAAACATATCTATCTTGTGTGTTTTTGTTTTAATAAAATAAAATAGAATTTGACTCTGGCATATTAAAATGCTCATTTTGTATATCTACTAATTATTAGTATACATTAGGTTAGAAAATATTTAAAATTAATTTTGCTTTGTACATAAAAACAACTTTTGTTCAAATGAGAATAGTTAGACTGGATGTGGTGGCTCATGCCTATAATCCCAGTATTGTAGGAGGCAAAGGAGGGAAGATCACCTGAGGTCAGTAGTCTGAGACCAGCCTGGGTAACAAAGCGAGACTCCATCTCTACAAAAAATTTTAAAATTGGCTGGGCATACTGGCATATCCCAGTAGTTCCAGCTACATGGGAGGCTGAGGTGGGAGGATCACTTGAGCCCAGGAGGTTGGGGCTGCAGTGAGCCATGATCATGCCACTGTACTCCAGTCTGGGCACCAGAGTGAGAACCTGTCTCAAAAAAAAAAAAAAAAAAAAAAAAGGATTAATTGAGGGGATGGGTCGATCACATTTGCCACAACTGAGCAATTACATTCTTGATATCTAATCTTAAAATAACCACTAAGAATATGCTAATCCATTTCATTTTTAGTAAAAAAAAGAATATGCTATTTCCATATATTTAATGAAAATGGTAATTTATTTCATTTTTAATTGTATTGATCATCTTGATTGGGACGTCTGGAAATCCTTACTTAGAAGGAAATCCCATAGTCTCATCAGGGCTACTCTGCTGGTAAAATAAATAATCCTTGTTTATCTTCACCACAAACTCCAGGTCAAGTGACTGCATTGAACCTTCAACATCAAATTGCTAACATAAGTACTGCCAACCTACTGCAGTTATGGGAGAAATAAGGAGTCTCATACAGAACATCCATAAAATGAGTAAAGTTAAATGCTTTGAGCAATAAATGCAACAATGCCGAAACTGAATGTCATGTTTTTTGCTCTGATTTGAGGAGAGATCTTCCGTATAATGATCTGAAGAATATGGAGAATCCTTCTCACGCTCAAGGAGGCAATGTGAGCCTCTTGCTTGTTGCAGTTGTTCTTGTTTTAAAATTTCTTCCATACTAGAGAGCTGTACCTGTTGAATGCTTAATGTTCCTTTCTTCCAGATCTATGATTCTTCTGCCGTATGTTCCCCAAATTGAAAAGAGATTTCATTTTTTTAAACAAAAATTCTTTTGACATCTTAGTTTTCATAACCTAATCTACTCAGCCAACCTTCTTTTTCAATTATCCTATGGG
This sequence comes from Macaca fascicularis, assembly GCF_037993035.2. Taxonomy (NCBI): domain Eukaryota; kingdom Metazoa; phylum Chordata; class Mammalia; order Primates; family Cercopithecidae; genus Macaca; species Macaca fascicularis. Next base: position 6,364,067 of record NC_088378.1, read on the forward strand.
TGCTAAGATGTCACGTAAAAATTTTCATTTAATTTTGAAACTGCCATTGAACATACTTTATAATGAAAGTAAAAGCATTATTAAAATTGAGCTGCAGTTGTATTTGCTTTGATACACTCTGCGTAATATTTCTTGAAACAGGCTGACTCAATTGCATATTCAAAGACAGAATTTGTCCAGTTAGCAACCTGGAACAATGACAGGTCTAAAACAAAGTAATCCTGCTTTAAAAACAAGGAGAGAAACAGAGAGACACTATGAATGTGTTGTGGGAAGGGAATCCCACTAAGTAATCCAAATATATTCTTTCCAAGTTCGTTTGTGGAGTAGAAAGTGGTTTTATCCAGATGTGTTTAATGTATTTGGTAAGAAAAGTGATGAACTTTGATTTATGACTTTTATTAATAATTTGGTGTCTTATGTTAGTATTGTATGTACTCACAGGTTATGAAAAGTTACTTTCTTTCTTTGAATTTCACAGCAATTGTGAGGATCTCTGAACAGGAGCGATTTGTACAGGAAGAGACCGGCAGAAAATTCAGTTAAGTTGCTCTAATTGATCTACATGGTAAGGAACCAGGTATGTTTTTGTCTGAGGATTGTTTCTTTCTCTTGTATCAAAACTTCTTCCTGTCTCCATAGGGAGAAAAAAAAAAAGGAAAATAAGATATTATCCACAAATTTTCCTGGAGATACAGTAACATACATTTCCTAGAATGTAGTGGACACATTATTCGTATCTACTGAAATATGCACCCTATTGGTATTGGCATAAAGAGATGTAGAATTGGTTTTATGGTTTCCCAATAAGATATTCTGTTAGATTATGAATTGTACTGGAAAATCCTGGTATTTATGTAAGTTGGGCAAAATTAGATATGTAATAGCTTTACGCTTTTAGCAATGATTTAATTTACAAACCCTCAAATAACACAAACATTTTTAAAAAACAGACAGATGTGAATGTAGACATATAGATTTTTAACTGAAACAGTGTTGTGCACACTTGTACATGGGTCCACATACGCAGTATGTGCAGTTCTTATTCTACTTTTATACTGTCATTGCAATAATGGTTCCTAACTTCTATTACTTTTATTAACTTATACCATACTCTGCCTCATAAGGGTTTATCAGAGCTTAACAGAAATACACATGAAACAACAAAATGTAAAATTTAAATCAGATGGATGAGGAGGGCAAGAAAGCAAAGCTAAGAAACTGTGGGGGTAAGAAAAGTGAGAAAAAGATAATGAGAAAAAAACTAAGATAAAGTCACACAACATTTATGCTGCAAAATTCCAGCGACGTCTCTCTCTCCCCATTTAACTCACAAGGCTCTCTTGGGGAGGGCCGTATGTTTGGTTTCTGACTTTTAGAGACTACTACCAAGTCAAATGAAGGTCACATGCCTAATTAGTGGGGTCCCTTGGCTAAAACCCAACTGGTAGCCAGAAGAAACTTAACGTCGGCCAAATACAGTGTAGCATGTGCTTTGGACGTTGTTGCTCTGCCCGTGAGGATGTCCATGCTCTTCCAGTGGAGTTTCTACCACTCCCTTTTCCCTGGCAGGCTTGGTGCATCAATCCTGTACTAAAGGTATCTTCCCTGCCCACCATCACACCTTCAAAAGTCATTTCAGGCATCTACTCCGATACACGTATCTCCTCTTTAAGTTTATGTCAGCTCGTGTGTTCATCAGAGGAGAACAAGAGAAAAATGAATAAACAATAGAAACAGTATCAGCAACAACGACGGAACAAGCATCTGGACAGCGCTTTCTGTTTCTGAGCTCACAGTCATTAATTTTTCTGTCACTCTTTTTATATCAAGCAGCTGAGAGAATGTTAGGATTTAGAGCTTATTTTCCGTCTGTTACCGTGGCTCAGCCCATCATGTGCGAGAGCTTAACTGGAGCTGCTCGAGATACCTGGGTCTCACAGTTGTCTAACGGTAGGAGAGGAGAGGAGGGGGTTCCCCATAAGAATGAGTTGCCCACTCTTTTACTCTCCTCCAGTCATCCAGTACCACGACTAAGTGAAATACTCTATTTTACCAATAAGGGATATTTCTTTCTTTCCACATGAACGATGTTACTCAACAACCATCACCAAAAACAAAACAAAACAAAACCAACCAACCAACCAAACAAACAAAAATACCCACACCATTTTAATTTTACTAACCTGGAATTACCTGAGATAACCATGGTAACAAGTACTGAAGTAACATAAATTGCTTATATAACCATAGAAACGGTACTACAAAATGAGAATTACCTGTAATTTATCTCAGTTTCTTACCATGACAATAATATAATGTGCATTTTTCACAAAACACATATTTTAGCTACAGTAGCAATCAAGAAGTTATTCAAAACTCATTTAAGCCTTTCCAAGAGGTATCAGTTGTTATTTAGTTGCTATGGTTCTTTCTTATTAGTAATTTTCTAGGTAAATGGCACATAAAATGAATTAAAATATAAGACTTAATGCAAACTATAAGCAACAAATTAAAATGAGAACAAACGTTTTGTGAAGGAAAACCAGATACTTCTGGAAGATACTTACACAAAGAATGTTCTGATCAGCCAAAGATGGAACAATTGTCTGTGTCAACTCTGTTTAGTTTCAGGTTTCTTTTTCTTTGAACAATATTTTATATTTCTATTTTTCTATATGTATTTATAAATATACAATGGTGTCATGTCTGTTTTGGTTTTTTTTATTTATTTTAATTTTTTTATTTTTTATTTTTTATCAGAGTTGAAAGAAACTTTATTTTTTGTCTCTGATGTATGTCTTCTTCTTTTTTTTTTTTTAATTATACTTTAACTTCTAGGGTACATGTGCATAACGTGCAGGTTTGTTACATATGTATACTTGTGCCATGTTGGTGTGCTGCACCCATCAACTCATCAGCACCCATCAACTCGTCATTTACATCGAAGGATTATAAATCATGCTGCTATAAAGACACATGCACACGTATGTTTATTGTGGCACTATTCACAATAGCAAAGACTTGGAACCAACCCAAATGCCCATCAAGGACAGACTGGATAAAGAAAATGTGGTACATACACACCATGGAATACTATGCAGCCATAAAAAAGGATGAGTTTGTGTCCTTTGTAGGGACATGGATGCAGCTGGAAACCATCATTCTCAGCAAACTATGGCAAGAACGGAAAACCAAACACCGCATGTTCTCACTCATAGGTGGGAACTGAACGATGAGATCACTTGGACTCTGGAAGGGGAACATCACACATGGGGGCCTATTATGGGGAGGGGGTAGGGGGAGGGATTGCCATGTCTGTTTTATATACCCCACCAAGTCAAAACTGGCCCATCAGATCCCTACCTACATATACTGGCAGGGTGCAGGAGGCGGGAGTCAGACCTCGGTTTCTTCCTACTCAGTTCCCACCACACGCAGGCCAGGGGATCCAGGCAAGCTGCTCAATTTCTCTAACTCCATTGAGTCAGAGAGTCCCACGTTGGGCCCGTGAAATAACTGAAACCGCCTGAGGCCTCAGGCTGAAAGACATACTCAGAGGGGCGGGGATATAAGTTCCCCGGTCACTTCACGGACTTCACCAATATCCTCCTATTTACTTCAACCTTGTAGCCTGTCTGGTGATCTAGAATAGAGTCCTAGCATACATTAAGCCCCACAACCTTGCATTTGATTTCATTAATAATGAAATTCGTTCACCTAGTGCTCATGGATAGTATTTTAAACAGTTTTATTCAGATATAATTCACATACCATAAAATTAACTTATCAAAAGTGTAGAATTTCGTGTTTTTAGTATACCCACTGAGTTGTGCCGCTCAATTCTATATTTTTTTAATTCTACACATTTTTAATTGTATACATTTTTAATACATTTAATTCTATACATTTTAATTCTATACATTTTTACAGCCCCCAAAGAAACCCCTTATCCATCAGTACTCAGTTCCTATTCTCACTCTCCCACCCACAGCTACTAATCTACTTTCTGAATTTATATGTACTTATTCATCCTTATTCTACTGCTGAAGAAATGTGGTAAAATATCTGCATTTGGGAAATTCAAATAAATGACAGATGGAAGTTCTTCAAAAAATTATTGCAACTTTACTACAAGTTTTACATTGTTTCAACAATATAATAGGTGCAAAAGCCTATTTTGCACCCTCTCATGGTCTCTTCTTATTTTATGTGTTTTAATTTCCAGTCATCTCTTATTCAACAGAGGTTATTTTGAAATATGTATATTATATGTTTACATAATTATGTTCTTATACACAGGACATGCAGTCCTTAATAGGTGCTGTAGATCAAATATGGTCACAATTTTCTGCATAACCCCCTTTAAGAGATACAGTCTACATCACTGACCATTAGATCTGTTCCCTGTGATTTGCTTTCACCAACAGAACTTGGCAGAAGTGACACTGGGGAAGTGTCAGAGCCTGGGTCTCAGGAGCTTGCAGCTTCTGCCTTCAGTTTCTTATATTGTCCTACGGCCAAATACAGAAGCCTGGGCCAGCCTAGTGAATAAATGGAGAAGGGTGCAGGGAGAGAAAGGGGTGAGAGAGTGGTGGGAGAGAAAAGGGGTAAGAGAGTGGTGGGAGAAAAGAGAAGAAGGTTCCAGCACCCCACCAGCTCCCACCACAAGTATGTGAGGACACATCAGAATTCCATCCAGGTCTGAATCACTGACTGATGCCGTCATATATGTGAGCCAAGCAAGATCAGCAGAAACACTATGGTTGTTTTGAGCCACTAAAGTTTAGGGTGCTTTTTGTTCTGTTTTGTTTTTACAAAGTAGTAGGTTTGGAAACTCAACCATTCTTTACTTTTATTATTAGTTGTCTGCTTATGTACGGATACATTGATCCCTCAGCTAGTCTCTCGTCTATTCTGTCTTCTGTGAACGTTTTTACCCTTCCCGATCCTGGTGCACTACTGACAACATTGTATTTGGTCTTCTTTTCCAAGCCCTCTTCTGGACATCTCTCAAATGAAGAAAGCATGTCTTAGACTGCTTTTGAGACAAACAAAAACGTCAGGGAAAAGCAATTTTATCTTCAATGAATGCTGATATATCAAACTGCAGGACAGTAGGCCAGCAGGGCCAATGGGACCATGACTCCAGCTGAGTGGTTTCCCACTGTTCAGTTGCTGCTTAGGGAAAAATGTTTCTGGCAACACATTACATATTTATTACATATTTAGCTTTGAAATCTAAAATATGTAAATGCATATTTACATATAATAACTACATATTACATATGTAAATTCTTACATATTTAGCTTTGAAATCCACTGATCCTCAACATCAAAACAGGTCCTGGCCCATCATAAGTAGTCCACAAATATTTGTTGACAAAATCAATAAATGACCTCACAGTACTACCTCCCTCTTTGAATGGCAAGATATTAGTCCACAGGGTTGAGCCCTTGAAATCTGAAATAGTCTTTGTCTCACTAAAGCGCCTGGATTTTGAGAGCTGGCCCCTTTTGGCTGGTTTTCTGATTTGAATTACTACACACACACACACACACACACACACACGCACACACACACACAAACGTCAAATGGTCAAAATTAAGAAGACTTTTGGGATTCAGGAATTCCCCACTATCTTTACTACTTCTTGGGTTCATTTCTTCACCAAAACATGATGTGTTTAATTCGGTCTTTTAACAGCATGTCCAATTACGCCACATTATGGCAAACCTGTAAATGCAGAGAGCAACATAACAGTTTTAAACTTTTGTTTCTACATGGTTGAAAATTTTATCTATAGCAAAAATAATAACACATGCAACAAAAGGATGGAGTTAGTGTTGCACACTGTTTATGGAATATCTGCAGAGATAGTAGATAGAGAGCAATTATAAAAATAATTGGAGCAGAGGCACTGGTTCTCCACTCAACCATTCTTTACTATTATTATGGTATCTGTATGCATAGTACCTCTGCCTGCTAACAGACCACAACCAATCCATTCTGTATAATAAAACAGAATTGTCTGGAGCTTTATTTTATGAACCAATAATTTGAGTCTTACATTTCCCTTTTTCTGCTTATCAGGCTAAGTATTACAGATATTATTCCATTGATTAAGGAGGGAAAAAAAAAAAACCAAACAGAAAATAAATCCTTCTAACTGGCTCTTTCTAGTGGTCCCCCTGCTGCTGTTCCACAGTGGTGGGTTGGACTTGCCAGCTGCCACACTGAAACCTCTGACCACCTGTGGGGATCAGGAAGCCTTTTGAGTCACTGCAATTTTTCAGGAATAATTCTACATGAAGATGGGGACCAAGGGAGGCTTTATGCTGCATATATTTAATACTTATTCTTTCCTTTCTGTTATAAACAACAGTAAGAAACAGCTTCTACTAGAAGTAAAGAAGAAGAATTTTTTTTAAGTAGTCATTAGATCAGTGCCTACAATACACACCCTAAATACTGAGGACTTCTCTTTTTCATAATTATAAGGCTAAAACCAAAATACAATCAATATAGGTATTAAGTACATTATTGTTTAAAATCTAATTTCCATGCTTAGAATGCCGCCAAGGAAATAAAGGGGCCTTAACAAATATTTATTTATTAAATACATGCAGATAATTCAGTAACTTTTTTAAAGAGTAAGAATTTAAGAGAAAATGCTGAGTAACTATGATGGTCCCATAAATGACTGGCTAATCAATCACAGCTGTATTGAGTCATTAACTGACACGTTTTAGATAATTTCCAAAGGCACCAAAACCCAATGTCTTAGGCCCAAGAGTTTTGTTTGTTTCTTTGAAATCAAGCCTTCTTGTTTGCCAGTCTTTACATCATGAGTTTGCATTTCTTGTGAGTTTTTGTTTGCTACAATATTTCTGTGAGTGTTTAGTTTGTATCATGACTACATTTACTGCACACAGCTGAAATACAACACTCAACGGAAGGCTTGACAGCAGAATGGAGGGGTGCATGCTGGCTGTTTTCTTAGTCTGTTGGCTGCCATAACAAACTACCACAGACTGGATGGCTTACACAGAAACTTATTCCTCACAGTTCTAGAGGTTGGGAAGCCCACAGTCCAAGTTCCAGCTGATCCGTGTCCAGCCAGAGTTCTCTTTTGGGCTTGTAGATGGCCACCTGCTTGCTGTGTCCTCACACGGTATCTCTTTGGAGCACTCGCAGTAAGAGAGAGCGAACTCTGATGTCTCATCTTATAAGGAAACTAATTCTACCTGATAACGACCCCACTCTTATGGACTCATTTAATCTTAATTACTTCCTTAGATGCCCCAGCTCTAAAGACGACCACACTGGAGGATAGGGCTTCAGCATATGAATTTGGGAGGACACAAATATTCAGTCCATAACATTCTACCTCTGACCTCCTGAAATTCATGTTCTTCTTGTGTGCAAATATCATTCTGACAGCCCTGAATGTTTTAACTTATTCCAGCATCAACCCCAAAGTCTACATTCCAAAGTCTCATCAAACTCATCTAAATCAGACATGAGTGAGACTCAAGGTATGATTCATGATGAGGCAGAACGCCGCTTGAATTAATCCTTCTTCACACTGCTGATAAAGACATACCCAAGAGTGGGTGATTTATAAAGAAAAAGAGGTTTGATGGACTCAAGTTCTGTGTGGCTGGGGAGGCCTCACAATCATGGTGAAAGGTGAAAAACATGTCTTACATGATGGCAGACAATGGAGAAAATGAGAACCAAGCAAAAGGGCTTTCCTCTTATAAAACTATCAGATCTCATGAGACTTACTCACTACCATGAAAACAATATGGAGAAAACTACCCCCATGTTTCAGGGATCTCCCACGGGGTCCCACCCACAACATGTGGGAATTATCAGAGCTATAATTCAAGATGAGATTTGGGTGGGGACACAGCCAAACCGTATCACCTCTCTACCTGTGAACATGTGAAAACAGACAAGTGTGTGCTTCCAAAATATAATGACAAGACAGGTACAGCATAGACATTCCTATTCCAAAGGAAGAAACAGCAAAGAAGAAAGAAGTGATGGATTCTATGCAAACCAAAAACAGCAGGCAAATTCCGATAGATCTGAAGACAAGAATACACTTTGGATCAATGCTTCTTCTTCCAGGCCCATTGAGATGGCAGCATCGCTCCCATAGCTCTGCAGGGAAGACCTGCTCCTTCAGCTGTGGTGGCCCTGCCTTTGAGACTTGCCAGGTGGTTCTGCCTATAAGGGCTTGGGTGACAACAGCCAAGCCCATTGAAACAGAGGTGGTAGCTCCGTCTTTGAAACTGAGGAGGAAGCCCTGATAACCTCTGAATCCCCTTCAGGGACATTCTTTTCTTTTTCTTAAAGGATGAAGCATGTTCACAGCTCAATAGCTTTATGGTCCCCTTCTGTAGATTCCAGAAGTCCAATAGCCTTCTTCCATTGTGTCACACTTTCTTAGGTTCCTTTACTTCAAACCGGCAGTATCTCTGTGAGTATAATCCCATTTCTGTTTCTGGCTTCTGCTGAAGTGGTTGATTACATTTGTGGTTTACAAAACATGAATCTTATCAAGTAGTTGTTCATCTACACCCATAGTGTTCTCTTTGGAACATGTTTTGTCCTTTTTTGCAATATGGATAGTCTAGGAATTTTGTAAATCACCAAGTTCTGGTTCCTTTTTGCTGAATACTTTCTTCAATTTATCTCTCTCCTCTCGTATCTTACTCCTAATGTAAGGAAAACTTAATATGCTTCAATATTTTTCTTAGAAATCTTCTCAGCTAAATATCCAATTTCATCACTCTCAAAGTTCACCTTCCACAAAATGTCAGTACACAGTTTAGCCAAGGTGCTTGCCACTTTATAAAAAGGATCACCCTTACTTCAATTTCTAATAACCTGTTCCTCATTTCCACCTGAGACAACACTAGAATGACCATTCCCATCCATATTTCCACCCTCAATCTGTTTATGTTGATATATGCATTCTCAAGAAGATGAAGACTTTCTCTTCAGGTCTTCTGTTTTCTTGCTGTCCTTCCCAGAGTCACCGTTAATGTACACATTTCCACCAATAGTCCCTTCATGGTAATCTAGACTTTTTCTGGTATGTACCCCAAAACTCCTCTAGCTTTTACACATTACCCAGTTCTAAAGCTGCCTCCTCATTTTCGGGTATTTGTTACAAAAGCACCAAGCTTTTTAGTATTAAAATCTATCTGTTCAGGCTGCCACCACAAGATACCACAGACTGGGTTGCTTAAACAATAGAAATATGTTTCTCACAGTTCTGAAGAGTGAGTAGTCCAAGATCAATCTTCTGGCCAATGTGATTTCTGGTGAGGGCTCACTTCCTGGCTGGCAGACAGCTGCCTTCTCACTGTGTCCTCCCATGACTTTTCTTTGGTATGTGTATAAATATAAAGAGAGAAGCAGGGTTGGGGCGGGGGGGAGAGAGAGAGAGAGAGAGAGAGAGAGAGAGAGAGAGAGAGAGATGCCTGCACAAGCACAAGCTCTCTGACAAGGATACAAATTCTATCAGATCAGAATTCCACCCTTATAATCTCATTTAACCTTAGTTACTTCCTTAAAGGACCCATCTCAAAATACAGCCATACTGGGCTTAAGGCTCTAACATATGAAATTTTGTGGGACACAAAAATTCAAGCTTTAACAATGGGAAAATTGAAGATAGGACATTAGAACTTACCCATTTTGAGCAACAGAGAGAAAATAGACTGAAAATAAACAAGAGAACATCAGAGACTGATAGAATTTTAACAAAATATACATTTATGTCATCAAAATCCCAGCAGAGAAGAGAAAGTAGTTGGAGCTAAAATAGTGCTTTGAAAAGTAATGGCTGGAAGCTTCTCAAATGTAGTGAAAGACATAAAACCACAGATTCAAGGGGCTGAGTGAAACAGAAAAAAGGTAAAACCAAAGAAATTCATACTAAGACTCATCATAGCCAAACATCTGGAAACAAAGGAAAATGAAAAAAATATTAAAATTAGTGAGAGAGCAATGACATCTTAATCATAGGGAAAGGACTAAAAAAATGACAGTGTATTTCTTACCAGGAACAATAAACACCAAAAGAAAGTGGCACATTTTTTCACAGGCTGAAAGAAAACAACTGTCAACTCAACAATTTCATATCCAGTGAAAGTATCCTTCAGGGATGAAGAGGGAATCGAGACATTATCAGTTCCCAAAAAAAAGAGATTATTTATTTTCAGAATACTTAACACGAAAGAATGGCTCCAGGAAAAAGAAAAAAATTATACCGTATTAAAATATAGAGATATATATTATACAATGATAAAAGTATCAATCTACCAAGAAAGATATAAAAATCCTGAACATGTATTCTCCAGAAAACAGAGCTGCAAAATATTTAAAGTGAAAACTGATTGAACTGAAAGAAAAAAATAGACAACTTCACAATCAAATACCCACTTATGATAAAACCTCTCAAGAAATAGTCAAGAATGGACTTTTTCCACTTGACAAAAAATATTTACAAAAAACCTACGCGTATTATGATACTTAATTAGGAAACACTGAATGATTTTCTCCTAAGAGCTGTATCAAGGCCCAGATAGCTGCTCTCACTACTCTCACTCAACATATACAGTAAGGTCCAGCCAGTGCAATTAAACAAGAAAATATATAAATAAAGTGTATACAAATCTAAAGGAAAGAAATAAAACTACCCCATTTGTAGACTGCATGATTATAGATGTAGAGTAATCTCCAAATGCCCATAAAAAAATTACTAGAACTAATTTAGAGCTGACCAATGCCATAGAATATAAGATAAACGTACAAAATTCAACCGTATTTTAATATACTAGCAATAAGCACGTGCACACTGAAGTTAAAAACACAATACCATTTATGATCTTTACAAAAACTTGAAATGACCCAGATATGCCTCAGTGGGTGAACAGTTAAACATCGATATATCCATACTATGGAATACTACTCAGCAATAAAAAGGATAAACTATTAATTTATACAGCATGGATGAATCTCTTGAGAACTATGCTGAGTGAGAAAACAAATCCCAAGTGTTTATACGTTGTATAATTCCATTTACATAACATTCTTCAAATGACAGAATTATATAAACAGAAAAGATTAGTGACTGCCAACGTTCAGGAGGGGATATGAGGGGCAGAAGAAGAAAAAAAGCAATATGAGAGATCTTTGTGATGATAAAAATTGTATCTGTCAGGGTTCTGTAGAGGGATAGAACTCATAGGATATATGTATATATATGAAAGAGAGTTTATCAAGGAGAATTGACTCACATGATCATAAGGTGAAGTCCTATGATAGACAATCTCTGCAAACTGAGGAGGTAGGAAGCCAGCAGTGGCTCAGGCTGAGTCCCAAAACCTCAAAAGTAGGGAAGCCAACAGTGCAGCCTTGAGTCTGTGGCTGAAGGCTGGAGAGTCCCGTTAAACCACTGGTGTAAGTCCAGGAGTCCAAATACTGAAGAACTTAGAGTCTGATGTTTGAGGGCAGGAAGCATCCAGCATGGGGGAAAGATGAAGGTCAGAAGACTCAGAAGGTCAGCTAATTCCACTTTCTTCTGCCTGCTTTTTCTAGCTGCTTTGGCAACCAATTGGATTGTGCCCACCCAGATTGAGGGTGGGTCTGCCTCTCCCAGTCTACTGACCCAAATGTTAATCTTCTCTGGCAACACCCTCACAGACACACCCAGAAACAATACTTCACATCCTTCAATCTAATCAAGTTGACACTTAATATTAACTATCACAGAAATGTGCCATGTTGTGACTCTACTAGTGTCGATATCCTGGTTGTAATATCGTCCAATTATAACAAGATGTTACCATTGGAAGAAACTAGATAAATGGGTGTATGAGATCTCTCTGTATTACTTGGTACAACTAAATATAAATCTATAATTATATCTAAATAAAAATCTAAGAATAAACATGTATCATCCTTGCACTTCTGTATGAGATGGAGTACACGGATATATCCTCCCACTACAAACAACCTCCAGCAGACAAAATATGTGAGACCATGATTAGCAAGGCAATAGGTATCAGACAAGTGGACTGTGATCCATAAAAGGAGAAAAACAAAGTGAATCCTATGACTGTCCCATTTCACTGAATTGAGAGGGTTTGTAAGCCATGTGGATGGGAACAGTAGACAGGAAGGGCATCTGAAGACTCCCTGAGTTGAGAAGACCGAGATGAGAGTCTTGGAAGGAGAAGGTACTTGAGTTTACAGGTTGGGGTAACACAGAAGAAGAAGCTGCACAGCATCCTTCCCAGGGTCCCCAGGGAGTATTCAGTGGAGTCCCTTATCACCACCCATATGCAAAGAAACTCCCCAGGGCCAGAGACAGAGCCACCCTGAAGGATCAGTAGTAACAGTGCTGAGAATAGTCTCTTTCCATAGGTAGACGGGAAAAGCTCCATATTCACAAGCAGTCTGTAGGCTGTGCCGAAGTATCTGGCCACAGGGTACAGAATAATTTGCATTAAACTGAGCAATGCCCTGAAAAAAAAAAAGTAAATAAAAATTTAAAAAATTCAAGCTGTTTCCAAGTAACTGAGTGCATTCCAGAATAAAGTTCAAGGATATTTATAGGTGTTAAAAAAAATCAAGCACACAAGTTAAAATTTACAAACCTGGGCATCCAGTAAAAAATTACCAGGCATGTAAAGAAACAGGAAAATGACTCATAATGAGGACTAAATTATTCCATCCATCCCTCCATCCATCCGTCCATCCATCCATCCATCCATCCATCCATCCATCCATCCATCCATCCAACCATCCTTCAAAATTGACCCAGCCCTGACACAAACGTGAGAATTGGCAGAAAATTGCATTAAAACAGTTATTATAACTGTATTTCCATATTTCAAAAAGTCAAGTGAAGACAGGGAAGACATAAAAAAGACCCCAATCAAACTTCTAGGGATGAAAACTACAGTATAGGACCTGTAAAATTTCTTGGACAGAATAAAAGTGAATTAGACCTTGCAGAAAGAGAAATTAGTGAGTGTGAAGACTTGGAAATACAAATGATCCAGAATGAAACACAGTACGAAAAATGAATTTTTTAAAATCAGCAAAGCAGGAGTGAGCTGTGGGACAACTTTGAACAACCCTAAAATGAGTAACTGGAGTCCCTGAAGAGTAAGGAGGCACTAGAAAAAACATTTGAAGAAATAATGGCTAGAATGTTTCCAAATTTAATGAAAATTACACTCGTACTTCCAAGAGTCTAAAATCCCGCTAAGCATTAGAAACATAAAGGAAACACCACCAAGGAATATCACAATCAAATCTCTCAAAAGCAGTGACAAAGAGAAAATCATGAAAGCAGAAAGATCAATTTGACATCATATCATCCATTGATGTATCTGTTCGCTATCTGACCCTGGCTCTAGCAAGTGAGTGTGTAAGTCACCTATTTCTGCATATCAAACTACTCCCGAAGTCTTTAACCTTAGATAGCAAACATGTATCCCCTCAATGTTATTGTGGGGCGTGGGGCAGGGATCTGGGAGCAGCTTAGCCAGGTGCCCCTAGCTGGGGGTCTCCATCAGACTGTAATAAAGTTATTGGCCAAGGGCAGGCAGCTACATCGGGCTCACCCAGCGTGTCCTGCCCCAAGTCCACTCATTGGCTGTTGGTTCTTGATGGTCCTTGGGCGTATTGGTTTCTCCCACTGTGGGCCTCTCTCAGGCAGCTCACAATATGACAGGCCTTCTTGCAGAGCAAATGGGACAGAGCGAAGAGAGGGCACCCAAGAAAGAAGCCACAGTCTCCTGGTAACCTAATCTGGAAAATGACATTCCAGAATTCTTGTCAAATTCTGTTAGAAAACAGTCATTAGGTCCTTTCCATGTGCATAAAAGGATGAGGAGATTACACAAGGGCATGAATGCCACCTGGCAGGAATTACTGGGACCATGGTAGTGGTATGTATCATAGCAAGCTCCCTGGGCTCCAGCACTCTTGTTTACCACTGTATTCCCAGCTCCTCCATAGTGGCCGGCATCGAGTGGACATTTAAGTATTGGGATGTGTGAAAATACAAATGAATTGTCTGCTAGCCTGGAAATGCATAGTACAATGATCTGAACCAAAACAACAACTTTGATGTTATGATCCAGTGCCATCTGCATTACTAATCAATAACCTGGGACAATTGGTGGTACACATTTCTACAGTACCCTTTATTTTCAGAAAGCAAGGGTTTAACTCCCCCTGAGGTACTGAGCAGATGTGCCAAATTCTAATTTCACTTTTTAAACAAAATAGATTTTTTTCATTAAATCATTAGATCATGGCTTGTGTTTTTATGAAGCAAGAAACAACAAGGAAATTCTTTTCATAGCCATAGAATGGGAGATTTAACTTTGATAATTCCTTCAGCATTTCATAAACTGCTTGTATTTATGTAGTAATGAAAAAATACAAATCCACACATATTTCACTGCAGGAGAAATAAATGAAGCCCAGTCTGGGGAGACTTATCTTTCATCATGAAATGTGCAACATTTGGCTGCAGTGAATTCGCCATTTGTCTCACTAATGTAAACCCTCAAGGGTGCTGAGGGCCCCCGCAGACAAATCCTCAGGGCTGTGTCTGTGCCCTCCAGGGACTTGGGCGTGAGTTAACCATAGAGATGAGAAGTTCCGAGGATTCTGATTCTAGATCATGTCTCTGTCAGGGAAGTCCTAACTTACACAATTCTCTTTACCCTAAAATGCCCCCATAAAGACATACATCAGAAACACTGCACATTTTCAGCCATAGGACACCAAATAAGAGACAGTGATGTTCCGTTGTCTTGTGACTTATCTTCAGGTCTGTTGGAGGCATTGTGGACTCAGTCACCTTTCCTGGATCCAGAGGTTCCTGTGTTCTTAGTATGTTTTCTGTACCTGTCTCCGGGTTTCCTTGAATTAGGCGTTACTGCCTAAAACAACAGGAGAAAAAAAGTCAGTATCAGAATATTCAGATGTGCAAACAAACCCTCACGGGAGATCATTTTTATCATATATATGGCCATTTTTAATTACAATTATGGCCATTTTTGTTAACTTGGTCCACATGTTATTATTGCACACTATTCATCAGAGGAGGTCAGTCCTACATGGAGGTTATTAGTATTTGATAGTCTAGCTGAAAAGGCAGCAGAGGCACTAGTCTTTTCAGCTGTGCATGACTCATGCTAGTTTACTATTCTAGTCTTGTAGGCCTTTTAAAAACTCACATCCCCACTAGATAGCATAGTATTTTCAGATCAATTTAACCAGATTTATTTTCTGACCTCATCACTCAGCTGGTGCAGGGAGATGGTTACCAGCAGTATTAAATCCTACTTTATCTGTAATCTTATATCTTATAAGGAATTTTACATTTTTCATGCTTTCCTTACTTTTCAAAATGATGCCGTTATTTAAAATATAATTATATGTAAAATATAGTAAGAGTAGGCTGGGCGCAGTGGCTCACACCTGTAATCCCAGCACTTTGGGAGGCCCAGTGGGAGGATCCCTTGAGGCCAGGAGTTTGAGAACAGCCTGGATAACACAGTGAGACCCTGTCTCTAGAAAAACAATAAAAAAGAAAAAAGAAAAGAAAATTATCTGGGTGTGTTGGCATACCTGTAGTCTCAGCTATTCTGGAGGCTGAAGATCACTTGAGCCTAGGAGATTGAGGCTGCAGTGAGCCGTGATGATACCACTGCACTCAGCCTGGATGAGAGAGCAAGACCTTGTCCTCCCCGCCCCCCCAAAAAAAGTAAGAGTAGAGCTATTTAAGAAAGTCATTTAAGGATGCTAAATAGAATGACATATAAATGAGAAGCTGAGTTTACTTTCTTAGTTAATGTTGACATCCTAGAAATAAAAGGCTATCTTTAGAGTCCATCATAAAAAATACTAAAATTCTAATACATTTTATAGTTATGTTAAAAAATAAAAACAAGACAATAAAAACAGAAGTATAGGAGAATATACAGGTGGATTGCCCTTATCTAAAATGCTTGGTGTATTAGTCAGCATTCTCTAGAGAGACAGGACTAACAGCATAGATGTATATATGAAGGGGAGTTTATTAGGAGAATTGACTTACACGATCACAAGGTGAAGTCCCACAATGGGCCATCTACAAGTTGAGGAGCGAGGAAGCCAGTCTGAGTCCCCAAACCTCAAAAGTAGGGAAGGTGACAGTGCAGTCTTCAGTCTGTGGTTGAAGGCCTGAAAGCCCCTGGCAAATAACTGGTGTAAGTCCAAGAGTCCAAAAGCTGAAGAACTTGGACTCTGATATTCCAGGGCAGGAAGCACTGAACATGGGAGAAAGGTGAAAGCCAGAAGACTCAGCAAATCAAGTCCTTCCAACTTCTGTCTGCTTTATTCTAGCCATGTCAGCAGCTGATTAGATGGTGCCCACCCAAATTGAGGGTGGGTCTGTCTCTCCCAGTCCACTGATTCAAAAGTTAATCTCCTTTGGCAACACCCTCACAGACACACCCAGGAACTATACTTTGCATCCTTCGATCCAATCAGGTTGGCACTCAATATTAACTGTAACAGTTGGGATCAGAACAGTTTCAGATTTTGGATATTTTTGAAATTTTGAGATATTTGCATATAAATAAAGTATCTTAAGGAGGGGGCCCAAGTCTAAATATGAAATTCATTTATGTTTTATATACATCTTATACACATAGCCTGAAAGTAATTTTATATAATATTTTAAATAATTCTGTGCATGAAATAAAGTATTGACTGTGATTTGACTGTATCAGATCACATGAGGGTGAAGTATGAAATTTTCCACATGTAATGTCATGTTGAAGCTCAAAAAGTTTTAAATTTTGGAGTATTTTGGATTTTGGACTTTCAGATTAAGAATGCTCAACCTACATATCTGATCTTGAAATCAAAGTCATTTTTCAAACCCAAATCAATACAAAATACAAAGAAAAAAATAAATATAAATTTGAATTTAAACATGTTAAAATAGTCACAAAGCTAACTTTAACAATTGCAAATGAAGGTAATAATTGCAACAAATATATAAGAAGAAGAAATAAACTATTGTAGAAAGAGCCCATGTAAGTAGATAAGAAAAAAAAAGCTAAAATTCAATAGGAATTTAATTAAAACCTGACTATTAGAAAAGAATTACAGATGATTTAAAAAACTATTAAAATTGTGACACTTAATAACCAAACAAAGCAAAATTAAAAGAAAAATGCGATTTTTCAGTTTAAGAGATTAGTAATTTTTTCTTCAATGGTAATACACAATTCTGGAAAGAATGGAATAAAATGAGCTCTCTGACATACTTATTGAAAAATCAGCCATTTTGAGAGATGGCAATGTAACCCTTTCTTTCTCTCTCTTAAAATGTTTGTTACTTCTTGGAAAGTGTTTGTATTAGTCTATTTTCACACTGCTAGAAAGAACTGCCCGAGACTGGATAAGTTATAAAGGAAAGAAGTTTAACCCTAAAATTGACGCTTGTCTTGTTCAGGACTGAAACTGCCTTTGTAAGACTAATGAAAGGCCACAGATTAGGATTATGGGAGAGGCCTGAACTCTGCTAAAACATAGGTGTAGTTAAAGAATAGTCAGCTGTGGTTCCAGAGTTCACAAGATTTTTAACTTTCCTTCATTATTCCTAAAGATAACATCACTATTGTCAAAATTTAAAATTGGTCTTTGAGATGGTTTTCAGATTTTTGCATTCTGGTGACCAACTGACTCCACCAGGGTCCATGAATCATGACTCAACCGGTCCCATAGCCCCCAGCCAGAGGCTGACTCGGCAACCAGGAACATTTTCCACACATCTATGATTTCATCCCTAACCAACCAGCAGCATCAATTCTCTAGCCCCCTTCCCACCACCCTTTGCTGACTCCTTTTTTGGACTCAGCCCACCTGCAGCCAGGTGAAATAAACAGCCATGTTGCTCACACAAAGTCTGTTTGGTTGTCTCTTCACACGGACACGTGAGACATTTGGTGCCGAAGACCCGGGTCAGCAGGACTCTTTGGAAGGCCAGTCCCCTGTCCTCACCCTCATTCTGTGAAGAGATCCACTTAGGACCTCCGGTCCTCAGACCAACCAGCCCAAGGAACATCTCACTGATTTTTAATCAGGTAAGTGGTTTCTCTTTACTCTCTTCTCCAACCTCTCTCACTATCCCTCAACCTGTTTCTCCTTTCAATCTTCATGCCTTCAATCTCTCATTTCTCTTAATTTCAATTCCTTTCATTTTCTGGTAGAGACAAAGGAGACACACTTTATCCGTGGACCCAAAACTCCAGCACCAGTCACGGACTCGGGAAGGCAGCCTTCCCTTGGTGTTTAATCATCACGGGGACGCCTCTCTCATTATTCACCCATGTTCCATTGGCGTCTGATCTCCGTGGGGACGCCTGCCTTGGTCATTCCCTTGGTGGCAAGTCAATTATGGGGACACTTGCTTTGGCTGCTCCCCACCCCCATTCTCCGTGTCTCTATGCTTCTCTTTAAATGTGCCTCCTTCACTATGGACAATCTTCCACCCTCCATTCCTCCTTCTACTCCGTTAGCCTGTGTTCTCCAGAACTTAAAACCTCTTCAACTCTTGCCTGACCTAAAATCTAAGTGTCTTATTTTCTTCTGCAACACTGCTTGGCCCCAATACAAGCTGGACAGTAGTTCCAAGTGGCCAGAGAATGGCACTTTCAATTTGTCTATCCTAAAAGAGCTAGACAATTTTTGTCAAAAAATGGGCAAATGGTCTGAGGTGCCTGATGTCCAGGCAGGCATTCCTTTACACATTGGTCCCTCCCTAGTCTCTGCTCCCAATGAGACTCATCCCAAATCTTTCTTCTTTCCCTCCCGCCTGTCCCTTCAGTCCCAACCCCAAGTCTCTCTGAGTCTTTTGAATCTTCCTTTTCTATGGATCCGTCTGACCTCTCCCCTTCTCCCCAGGCGGCTCCTCACCAGGCTGAGCTAGGTCCCAATTTTTCCTCAGCCTCTGCTCCCCCACCCTTTAATCCTTCTATCACCTCCCCTCCTCACACCTGCTCTGGCTTACAGTTTCGTTCCGTGACTAGCCCTCCCCTACCTGCCCAACAATTTCCTCTTAAAGAGGTGGCTGGAGCTAAAGGCATAGTCAAGGCTAATGCTCCTTTTTTCTTTATTCTACCTCTCCCAAATCAGCTAGCAGTTAGGCTCTTTTTCATCAAATATAAAAACCCAGCCCAGTTCATGGCCCGTTTGGCAACAACCCTGAGACACTTTACCACCCTGGACCCAGAGGGGACACAAGGCTGTTTTATTCTCTATGCATTTTATCACCCAATCCCCTCCTGGCATTAGAAAAAGCTCCAAAATTAGATTCTGGCCCTCAAACCCCACAACAGGACTCAATTAACCTCGCCTTCAAGGTGTACAATAATAAAGTAGAGGCAATGTATTTCTGAGTTGCAATTACTTGCCTCCACTGTAAGAGAAACCCCAGCCACATCTCCAGCGCACAAGAACTTCAAAATGCCTGAACTGCAGCTGCCAGGGGTTCCTTCAGGACTTCCTCCCCCAGGATCTTGCTTCAGGTGCTGGAAATCTGGCCATTGGGCCGAGGAATGCCCACAGCTCGGGATTCCTCCTAAGCCATGTCCCATGTGTGTGGTACCCCACTGGAAATGGGACTGTCCAATTGGCCCAAGGCTCTGACTGATTTCTTCCCAGATGTTCTCAGCTTTATTGGCTGAAGATTGATGCTGCTCAATCACCTCGGAAGCCCCATAAACATTCACGGACACCGAGCTTTGGGTAACTCTTACAGTGGAGGGTAAGTCCCACCCCTTCTTAATCAATATGGAGGCTACCCACTCCACATTACCTTCTTTTCAAGAGCCTTTTCCCTTGCCTCCATAACTGTTGTGGGTATTGACCGCCAGACTTCTAAACCTCTTAAAACTCCCCAACTCTGGTCCCAACTTGGACAACATTCTTTTATGCACTCCTTTTTAGTTATCCCCACCTGCCCAGCTCCCTTATTAGGTTGAGACATTTTAACTAAGTTATCTGCTTACCTGGCTATTCATGGGCTACAGCCACACCTCATTGCCACCTTTTTCCTCAGTTCAAAGCCTCCTTCACATCCTCTCCTTGTATCTCTCCACCTTAACCCACAAGTATAGGACGCCTCTACTCCCTCCTTGGTGACCGATCATGCACCCCTTACCATCCCATTGAAACCGAATCACACTTACCCCAATCAACGCCAATATCCCATCCCACAGCGCGCTTTAAAAGGATTAAAGCCTGTTATCACTCGCCTGTTACAACATGGCCTTTTAAAGCCTATAAACTCTCCTTACAATTCCCCCATTTTACCTGTCCAAAAACCGGACAAGTCTTACAAGTTAGTTCAGGATCTGCGCCTTATCAACCAAATTTTCTTGCCTATCCACCCCGTGGTGCCAAAGTCATATACTCTCCTATCCTCAATACCTCCCTCCACAACCCCTCCACAACCCAGTATTCTGTTCTGGATCTCAAACATGCTTTCTTTACTATTCCTTTGCATCCTTCATCCCAGCCTCTCTTAGTTTTCACTTGGACTGACCCTGACACCCATCAGGCTCAGCAAATTACCTGGGCTGTACTGCTGCAAGGCTCCACAGACAGCTCCCATTACTTCAGTCAAGCCCAAATTTCTTACTCATCTGTTACCTATCTTGGCATAATTCTTCATGAAAACACACGTGCTCTCCCTGCTGGTTGTGTCCAGCTAATCTCCCAAACTCCAACCCTTTCTACAAAACAACAACTCCTTTCCTTCCTAGGCATGGTTAGGTACTTCCACCTTTGGATACCTAGTTTTACCATCCCGACTAAACCATTATATAAACTCACAAAAGCAAACCTAGCTGACCCCACAGATCCTAAATCCTTTTGCCACTCCTTTCCATTCCTTAAAATCAGCCCTAGAAGCTGCCCCCACACTAGCTCTCCCTAACTCATCCCAACCCTTTTTCATTACACACAGCTAAAGTGCAGAGCTGTGTGGTTGGAATTCTTACACAAAGACTGGGACCGCGCCTTGTAGCCTTTTTGTCCAAACAACTTGACCTTACTGTTTTAGCATAGCCCTCATGTCTGCGTGCCATGGGTGCTGTTGCCCTAATATTTTCAGAGGTTCTCAAAATCACAAACTGCTCAACTCACTCTCTACAGTTCTCACAACTTCCAAAATATATTTTCTTCCTCACACCTGACACATATACTTTGTGGTCCCCGGCTCCTTCAGCTGTACTCACTCTTCGTTGAATCTCCCACAGTTACCATTGTTCCTGGCCTGGACATCAATCCAGCCTCCCACATTATTCTGGATACCACACCTGACCCTCATGATTGTATCTCTGATACATCTGACATTCACTCCATTTCCCCATATTTCCTTCTTTCCTGTTCCTCACCCTGATCACATTTGGTTTATTGATGGCCGTTCCACCAGGCCTAATTGGTACTCAGCAGCAAAGGCAGGCTATGCTATAATATCTTCCACGTCTATCATTGAGGGTACCACTCTGACCCCCTCCACTACCTCTCAGCAAGCTGAACTCATTGCCTTAACTCGGGCCCTCACTCTTGCAAAGGGAGTACACGTCAATACTTATACTGACCCCATATCCTGCACCACCATGCTGTTTTATGGGCTGAAAGATTTCCTCACTATGCAAGGGTCCTCCATCATTAATGCCTCTTCAATAAAAACTCCTCTCAAGGCCACTTTATTTCCAAAGAAAGCTGGAGTCATTCACTGCAAAGGCCATCAAAAGGCATCAGATCCCATTGCTCAGGACAATGCTTATGCTGATAAGGTGGCTAAAAAAGCAGCTAGCGTTCCAACTTCTATCCCTTACAGCAGTTTTTCTCCTTCTCATCAGTCACTCCCACCTACTCCCCCACTGAAACTTCCACATATCAGTCTCTTCCCATACAAGGTAAATGGTTCTCGTACCAAGGAAAATATCTCCTTCCAGCCTCACAGACCCATTCTATTCTGTCATCATTTCATAACCTCTTCCACGTAGGTTACAAGCCTCTAGCCTGCCTCTTAGAACTTCTCATTTCCTTTCCATCGTGGAAATCTATCCTCAAGGAAATCACTTCTCAATTGTTCCATCTGCTATTCTACTACTCCTCAGGGATTGTTCAGGCCCCCTACTTTTCCTACACATCAAGCTCAGGGATTTTCCCCTGCCCTGGACTGGCAAATTGACTTTACTCACCTGCCCCGAGTCAGGAAACTAAAATACCTCTTGGTCTGATTAGACACTTACACTGGATAGGTAGAGACCTTTCCCACAGGGTCTGAGAAGTGCACCGTGGTCATTTCTTCCCTCCTGTCAGACATAATTCCTCGGTTTGGCCTTCCCACCTCTATACAGTCCGATAACAGACCAGCCTTTATTAGTCAAATCACCCAAGCAGTTTCTCAGGCTCTTGGTATTCAGTGGCTCCTGGTTTTACCTCAAACTGCCACCCTTAAGTCTCTCTTTAAGTACATAGAAGATCTTCAGTGACAAAGTACACTCCAATACTTTCACCCTGATGAAGACCTATTCTTTACTTTTATACTTACTCTTATTCTTGTTCCCTTTATTATGCCACCCTCTTCCCAGCGATCTCCACCACACTATCAACCTCACTCACACTCTCCTAGCCATTTCTAATCCTTCTTTAACAAACAATTGCTGGCTTTGCATTTCTCTTTCCTCCAAATTTGATGAGGCCCTGACTTACTGCTAAAAAAAAGGGGGCACTCTATACGTTCTTAAATGAAGAATGCTGTTTTTACCTAAATCAGTCCAGCCTGGTATATGACAGCATAAAGAAGTTCAAGGATAGAGCCCAAAAACTCACCAACCAAGCAAATAATTACCTGGAACCCCCTTTGACACTCTCTAATTGTATGTCCTGGGTACTCCCAATTCTTAGTCCTTTAATACCTGTTTTTCTCTTTCTCTTATTTGGACCTTGTGTCTTTCATTTAGTTTCTCAATTCATACAAAACCGCATTCAGGCCATCACCAATAATTCTATATGAAAAATGCTCCTTCTAACAACCCTATAATATCACCCCTTACCCCAAAATCTTTCTTCAGTTGAATCTCTCCCACTGTACGTTCCCATGCCGCCCCAATCCAGCTTGAAGCAGCCCTGATAAATATCGCCCATTATCTCTCCATATCACTCCCCAAAATTTTCACTGCCCCAACACTTTACCACTATTTTGTTTTATTTTTCATATTAATATAAAAAGATAGGAATGTCAGGCCTCCGAGCCCAAGTTAAGCCATCATATCCCCAGTGACCTGCACGTAAACATCCAGACGGCCTGAAGCAGCTGAAGATGCACAAAAGAAGTGAAAATAACCTTAACTGATGACATTTCACCATTGTGATTTATTTCTACCCCAACCTAACTGATCAATGTACTTTGTAATCTCCCACACCCTTAGGAAGGTTCTTTATAATCTCCACCACCCTTAAGAAGGTTCTTTGTAATTCTCCCCACCCTTGAGAATGTACTTTGAGATCCGCCCCCTGCCCCCAAAACATTGCTCTTAACTCCACTGCCTATCCCAAAACCTGTAAGAACTAATGATAATCCCACCACCCTTTGCTGACTTTCTTTTCAGACTCAGCCCACCTGCACCCAGGTGAAATAAACAGCCTTGTTGCTCACACAAAGCCTGTTTGGTGGTCTCTTCACATGGACATATGAGACAGGACTTATCTAGAGTTTTCATCATTTTGAATCATCCTGTCACTTATAAGTAACATTTGGAAACATATCTCTCGGTTGTTATTACCATGTGACCCTTGGCTGTGGGTCAGTTCTTCTGTCCTTTTCTAGAACTCCTTGCCTTACTTAAAGTTTGCTGTATTAGCTGTCAGGCATGGTAGAAACAAATAAATGTCTACATTTTATGAGCAGATATGTAACTAATTAAAAACACTTACAACTACTCTCTTGGACTTTTAAAATTTAGTTTAAAGCACCAGTTTCTCCCACTCATGTAGGGGCCTCCTTTGTCATTGTGGCTTCCAGCAGCTCACTGTATACTTTGGAAGCCCTGACGCAGAAGCAGCTGTAGGACTCCAACAGCCTCCGCTACTGTCTTGCTTTGCACAGGGCACTCTTAGCAGTCACCCTCCAAACCAGCTCCCTGTGACTTTGTGGGACTCCTTCCGTCTGCGCTGCACAGCATAGATCTGATGATCTTCATACCTGGCCTTGTTGCATCTGGCTCTCCAAGGCACAGATCTTTAGGTAATTTCTAATGAAGATTTTATTTGGTTTTCAGCATAGGGTTCACCACTCCTGGAAGTGTCCTCAATCAGGCAACAAAGGTCTGGGCTCCTCTCTGATGCTTCCCCATGAGTGCCTACCTTAGAATTTAGGGGGACATGCTGACATCTAATTCAAAAGGCAAGAGATGGCTATATATTATCCACAATATATTTTTCACCCGTCACCCTTCAGTAGGTATTAATCATTGTCTCTCAAAACCATGTGGTATTTCCTGGGGCTTTTCCTCATCACAGCTGTTAGAATCATCTCACCCTCCCCAAAATGCGTGTGCTCGGGATCCTGGGACTGTCCTTCTCCGCCTGTCAGATAGGATGCCAATTAGCTGCCATGGAGAGCAGGAGGGGGCCCTGGCCTGATCGATAGGCTCACACTAATGAGCTGCGTGACCTTGAGTGAGTCACTTGACACCCCTAACATTTTGCAGTCTGCAGATTGAGCCGACTGGACAGGGCCATTGGGTTGCAAGAATCAATTTTTTGAAAAAAATTTTATGTGAAACTCTGATACAGATCATCTGTGCTGAGCTCTCATGATGAGCTCCTGGGCTGCTGAGCGGTATCTACATTTGCAAAAAGCAAACAAACGAACAAACAAGAAAACAAGTAGGGAGTGCCGGACAACATCCCACTTTTTCTCACTTCTCACTGGACATGCAACACTCTATTTTCTGCTCTCCTGCAGTTCAGCAGAGACCAGAGACTAAGTTCTTGCCAGGCTCAGCCACGAAGACACCTTTTTCAGGGAGTGTGCACCTGGGTGAAGGCTGCAGAGCTGGTCTGTGGAGCCCAGCTTGGCTGCAGACAGAGGGAGCACTACTGTCTCTGGCTTCCAGGAGGGTAGTACCAGGGATGCTGGGGTAGACGGAGGTTTCCAGGCTGAGAGCAGCCACAGTGTTCCAAGCTGTCTCATGAGTTTTCATGGTGGTGGCTGTGCTGTCCTCAATGGATGTCTTATGGGACAGCATTTTTGCCATCTGGCTTCCCCTGATTCTGTCCATTTTAAAATCTAGTTTTAAATCTTTCTTAGAATTCAGCAAGCTAGCTAATCCTCCCCGCCAAAATCGTTTTCTACTTCAGAGTGAGGTTTGGCTGCTTGCAAAATAAGTAAATAAAAATTGAAAAGAAAAGGTAAAAAAAAAAAACAAAACAAGCATATTAAAAGAGGTTGTTAATGGCAAGAGACATTGTGATTGTACAGGACACAAACAAAATGATTTGCGACTCCCACCCAAACATAGGAAATGACTGTTTTCAGAGACTAGGGAGAAGTCTGGCTTCATGTCAGATGACTAGCATTAAAATAGCCAACGTCTCAAAGGTGAACGTCTGTTTATGGACCAGGTTTGAGGGGGATGGCTGTCATGGAGGGAGCCTGGGGGAGGGGTGGAGGCACGCGTCAGAGGTGGGAGGTGGAGATGGAGCAAATCTATAAAAGCTCTGCTTTCCTTAGGACACAGTTTACAAGCTGCCAGATAACTCTCTTAAGTCTATTTCAGCTTTGAAATACTATACATCTAAAATTTAAATATTTAAGCATAGTACGAGGCCTTCCTCAGACATTTGAGCATAAGAACTTCACCAAGAACCTGAACACAACAACACTGACCTCGTTCTCCTTTCAACAGCTGTCAAGTACTGTTTCTAGCACGCACAAGCTAGATAATCTTTCTACTCATGCTGTAGACTCTTTAAGGGTAAAAGCTGTGTCCCTTTTTTTTTTTTTTCACATTTCCTTCAGCGTTTGCATTAGGGTCACTGTATCAGAGAACCACCAACATCTGGATGAAAACAACAGAAACATCTTCTCTCACAGTTCTGGAGGCTGGATGTCCAACACCGAGGCGTGGCAGGCCATGCCCCTCTGAGACTCAGAGTGGAGTTCGGCCTCACTTTTCCAGTTCTGGGGTGAGGGGGCGTGGGAGTGGGGTGGGCAACCTCTGGTATTTCTTGCCTTGTAGCCACTTCACTCCAATCTTTGCCTCTGTTGTCACATGGCCTCTTTCTCCCTGCGTCTGTCTCTGTGTCTCTCCTCATCTTCTTATAAAGACATCAGTTACGTTGTACTAGTGCCCAACCTCTATCCTCAGTATGACCTAACCTCGACTCCATCACATCGGCCAGGAACCTCTTTCCAGGTGAGGTCACACGTTCACGGGACACAGTGGGTAGCACTTGGATTTATCATTTAATGGGGACTACTTCTACCTATAACCTTGCCCGATCCAGGAAAACAGATGTAACTGTGCACTGTTGAGCACGTATTCAGTGTGTTTCTCTTCTCCTGCTCTCTCTTCACTTCTGAATAAATCAGCTGCCCAGGCTTCTTTCTTCTCCTACCTGTATCTTTCCATGCATCCTGAACTTGGAAATTAAAATACTTTTCCCATCTGCAAGAATCACATCCTTTTCATTCTTGAGAAAATGCCCAAGGGAGTTTTTGCGGCCAGTGGTGTTTTTTGCCTTCTCCACCACCATGACAAAGGCCAGGTATCTGATCTCAGTCTCGTTCCTCCAATCAGGCCTCCTCCTCCCCCTGTTCTGGGAATAGGACTGAACAAAACAAAGGGTGAGGTGGATGTGTCTTATGAGAGTACCTCCTGGACTAGTCAATTTATTTTGTGTTCTTCTACCTTGGCTCATCTGAGCCCATCACTTCGCTCCTTACATGGCAGAAAGAAAAACATCTGGAGAGGAGTTCAAACGGGAGCACGGATGGGAAGGAAAAACAATGCCTTAACTCTGCTGTGACATAACCCCTGTCCCTGTAATGGATCCTGCTCTCAGCCAAGCTCTGACACACAGCTCCGAGGATGGATGACTTGGCAGCCGCGACACACATCGGCCTGTCTGGCTGCAGACAAGAGACATGTTTGATTTGTGTCTTTGCTGAAGCTCAGTAACAGGCAGAATCTTTTTCTCTACCCTTGGAATAGACACAGAGGAATCCACTCACTTACAGAAAGAGAAAATCCACCCTGTTAACAAATTTAGGTGTTCCCCGCAGCCCTCCCATTTCTCCGGCCTCTGAGGTGCTATTTGGAAAGACTTATAGATTAGCATCTGGGAAGCTTTCCAAACTGCTTGTAAAATGAATAGAAAGAAGGAAAAGATAACAAGCCATATTAGGCTGCTTTTCATCTCCTTAACCACAACACTGTCTGTGGTGAGCGGAGATCAAGCCATCTTTTCTAGGGTTTCTCATGGAAGATTAGATTTCCAGTTTGTACATTGGTTTGGATCTAATTGCTCACCTGTTTCCACTCCTGGCTGTGTCCAGCAAAAGCTCTAATTCATTTGTCTGCAATAACAGTGGCGTGATGGGAGGGTCTCCCTAGCCTCGATGTATTCCTGCTTCTTGGACAGAGATTTTTGCTCGGGGTAAGAATGCATGGTCATCTCAACTCTAAATGCCCAATAGTAGCTAACGATAAATTTCATGGAGGGTCCCCATCCCTAAAAGCAATAATTAATTAACTGTACAAGTGACTAATTAATGAGTCTTCAGAAAAGATGCCGTGAGCAGAATCCATGTAAACTCTGACTGCTATAAGCATTATGGCAGATTCCATTATTTCAAAGTTTACTATGTGCCAGGCATAGTGGTAAATAATTGACAACCATTATCTCATTAGATCTTCTCCAAATGTCCATGAAAGAGGGACTGTTATCTCTGTTTTTCAGATAATGAAACTGAGAATTAGAAAGATTAAGTAATTTTCACAAAATCACAGAGATAAGCTATGGAATATTTGAGATATGAAATTAGGACTTCAGATTCCCAAGTCCTTAATATAATTACTGTGCTATGCTGAACAATCAAGGGGCAGAAAAATGGAAATATGGAATGGAAAAGCAGGAAAAAGCAAAAGCTTAAATATTAATTAGCAGGAGACTCAAAATAAGAAAATCAATGCTAGCATGCAAATCAAATGATCAAAATTGGAAAGAATTACAGGACAAAAGTTTCCTTAAAGAAGTAAGTTCTGAGCTAAATTTGGAAGCGGTAAAGATATATTTAAGATCCTATATTTCTTTATGTGTACTTTCTGTTTTAGAAGTACCATGGTTCTTGAAAAAGAGTCACATAGAAATATAGAGATAATACTGGTCTTGGATAGATCATTCTATAATCTGTCATGCTTGTGGTAAAGGAAAGGAAAACCAAAAACCATAAAACAAACAAACAAACCAAAAAACCATGTGTTTGTGATAGCAGCCAGAGGCAGGTCAATGCCTAGGCAGATAGGGGCAGGTACCTGGGGAAACTCCACCTTCAACCTGAAGACAGTTCAAAGCCTAGCTACAAGTCTAGGGTAACTCTGCAGATCAGATTGAGAACCTGTCTTCCCATTTGGTGTGCTTTCCTCTGATTGATCCCCAGCCTTTACCTGTTTTACATATGCATACCTTTTCCTAATTGGTTTTCTACACTGTCGTGCCCACCTTGGAGTGGTATCTTTGCTTTAGCTTTCTTTCTATATTCACAAACCAAGCAGCATAGACTCCTGTATTCTGAGCCCATAAAAGTCCCAGACTCAGCCACACTGAGAGAGAAACCACCCAACTGAGGGGGTGAGGGACCACGTCGCATCCCCTCTCACTGCTGAGAGTGTTCCATCGTTCAATAAAATTATGCTGTGCCCTCCTCAGTCTTCAATCATCAGTATATTCTCATACTTCTTGGATGTTGGACAAGAGCTCGAGAACCACTGAACGTGGGTACAAGCTATAACACAGGTGAGCTGGGGCACACCTGGCCCAGCCATGGGCTAAGCCAGTGTGCAAGTGAGACTTGACCCAGGTGAGCTGAGTGGAGGGGGTGCCCCTGCTGTGAGCCCACCAAAAGGGCCGAGAAAAATTATGTGTCATTTGAACAGCAGATGCATTTATTTTATTGGTTACAAAAGGCTTTTCAATTGGCTTCCAATCATTGATATCCCTCGACAAAAGTCAGAATAAACAGGCCCTTACCTGTATTGGGTGTTTTTTCACTACATGGAAGGGAGAATTTGGGATGGCCTGAAGACAACTTTTTGGTATGTTTTGAAAATAAGATGGAATCTTTGCCTAGAGCTGAAAGTGCAGGAGTGACAGCATGTTGCCTGAATAGTTGTACTCAACCTGTGGGGCTAGAACAAGACAGGACGATGACTGCAACACAGTATACAAGCTTAGAAAGTAGTTATTATGGGCTATGAAACCTGTAGTTTGAAAGCTTGGCTGTTTTTATGTTTCCTGTTTTTTTCTTTGCTGTTTCTGTTTTATTCTCTCTCTCGGAGTTTGTTAAAGATCTTTTGGAAAAGTCTAACCTGTGTCACCATTCTAAAGAGAATTGTTGAAGAGAATGCCTATCTTTGGATGGAGCTTTTTGTTTTAAACAACTGTAGTATTGGTATGTTTTTTCCTCAAAACAACTTATATTTCCTAGACTACAATGTAATACATATTTTTCATAGACAAAAATAAAGTATAACATAATTATTCCATTCTAAGAGAACTTTAAAAAAAATGTTAGTATCTTTCCGCAATACATAGACTGATAACCTTCACTGAATCACATTGCACATGTTTTCATAACCATTTATTCATAAATATATTTCATGAAATCACTGGTGGCAGAGAGGTGGATCTCATAAAAATACTCTATTTTATTTAGCTTATCCACCATTGCTCCCAATTCTGACTTTATAAGTAAAACTGTGAGGTACACAGAAACATCTCTGCATATATTTCTTTTATATTCTCAATTAGTTATTAAAAATTTTCCCTGAACATCCCGAGATTCTCATTACTGTCATATCTAAGAAAACATCCCTTTTAAATGTGTGTTATTTTGTCATTATAGTTTCAATATTCCTCTTTCTCCATCTATAGTGGCAAATTAAGATGTCTCATTATTTGCCTTGTTTAGGCAGTGATTAACACATCTATTAGCATGGTAGGAGTTAAGGAAAATTGTTAAAGAGTGTTGAAAAGTGTAGTAACTGTTAATAGTTACCAACTGTTCATAATGCATTTAGCTTAATTTGCATGGAAAAATCATGTTTGCAACAGTACTTGCCAATATGAAATTTTGCCAACAGTAATGATCCTTTGCTTCAAGACCTGTGATTGATTTCCACCTGGGGTCAGAAAGGATTTCTCCCTGTGCTTGAGTTTTTCATGGTTAGCTTCATTGTGGGGCTGTCTGCTTTCCTCTGGAACATCTGGCACCAGCTACCATCACATGCAGAATCCTGACTCAATGGTCCATTAGTTTTTGTGCAGAAAGATATGTGAATTTTAAAAAGGCACTCCTGAGTATCTCTAATCAAGGCCATGTGTTATCAATTGTAGAGATGGGAGAAATTAGTTTTCTTCAAATCATTGCCATTCCTCCATGTGGAAACCTCTGTCCTAAAATAAACCAAGCACATCCTGGGGCTATGTGGTTAAAGACTATCAGAGACTGCTACTGGACTTCCCTCAAGTGGGCATCATCACATGTGCTTGGAATCACCAGGTCAGGATTCCCTGCATCCAAGGCATTCCGCAAACAATGAGGAATCAGACTTCACCAACTGCAGAGACAGCGGCTGCTTCTAGTATGATTTTAGGAGTACCAAGAAACTTCCTCTGGCCCCCAAATAATTCCTCCTTCCTGCCTTTGGCACCTCATTTCCAGAGTCAAATTATTTTTCCAATTTCCATAGTCCATTGCTTATGTGTTAAAATAGTAACACCCCAGGGAAAAGTCACTTCTCACCTGATAATGACTATTTATATTGAATAAAATGAGTTTGTAAAATGACAACTAGACATGTGTGGAGGAGCATTCATAAGAATCAGTGGAAATTCATCTCAGTTTGAAGGATAGATGAGATAGAAAAGGAGCGTTTGCTGTTGGGAGTGCCCAGTGGGTGGGGGAGTGGCTTGGTGGCTGAGTTCAGAGCCCAGAGTTAGGGTGCACTGGGGGTCTAGGTTTAGGCTGTGGCCCCTGAAGAGCATGGGCCATTTTATCATTGTTTTTCTGTGGACATTTGCTCCTGATTCCCGTCCTCTATTCTCACACACCCTGGAAGAGTTATCTTGGCCTCCAATTTCCTCCTTAGAGCCTCCCTCCATTATAACACATTGCACTGACTCAGATTGATTTACTTCCAGACCTAAGTATCCAGAGTTCTGCTGCCATTAAAGAAAGGGGCTGCGCTTTTTCTTTCCTCATATTCCCAGTGCTCTTAAGAGCAACTAACAGAGAAGAAGCTTAATAATAAAACTTTTCTGAATAGAAAGTTTTAAAGTAACATGTTCTAGTTTACTCCTTAAAATACTGTATCTATACATTCATGCCTTTTCAGCAAAGGGAGAGTGCAGGTGAACCGCCAGTAACACATGTGTTGTCTGGTGGAACAGTGTGAGTCCTGAGACCTCAAAAGCACACAGCAGAGATTCCTTGAACTTTTCGACTACTGTATGAAGAAAATGCAAATTAATAGAAAAAGAGAATTGAAAATAGAATTGAGAAAGAATTGCTCCCTCCCAGTGGACCCCATGACTCAACAGGACTGGGCATTGTTCTACGAATAGTCACTGAACACATGGTAGAAACAGGCACTGCTATTCCCCACCCTGGGCTATAGCATCGAATAAAACAAAGCACAGCCCTTCTAGAGCTTCCATTCCAACAGAAAGTAAACAATCTATGAGTAAAATAGAATCTACCCTATGGTGTTAAGAACCATGGAGAAACACAGGCAGGGAAGGGGAAAAGGGGCTATGGAGTTTCAGGAAAGGCATTGTTGTTTGATGTACGGTTATAAGTAAGGTCTGCCCATGATTCAGAACCTAGAAGGGTATAGGATGTCACTTGCATTGGCATCCTAGCCGTGGCTGTTAAATTATATCTTACCAGATGATAAGCCTAGTGTCCTGCCATAGGAAGGTGATAGGATTAAAGGAATTTCTTCCCTATGTTGGCCCATTCTTCTAGATGGCCATAAAAATAGCTGTCGGTCAGTTTAAAGATAAGAGAATATTGGGCAGAATAGAGACCTACAGAAAGAAGATCTGAGTCTTCAGGTTCAGCATAGCATACAGACAAAAACTGTGGGTGTGAATACTCGCACTAGGGGCTGGTTACGTGCAAATACACCAGACAGCTAGCAGTTTTCATAGGAAATGATATTGCCAAAGACCTCTTCAATAGCATCTATCAGGTAACTCCTAAAACAACCTGGAGTCCTGAATCATGAATCTGCTTCATGAAGAAGGAGGTTGAAAAGTCTATACAATGTCCCAGAAGAGTGGGCTCCCTAAAGCTCATAATGAACAATATTAGAGAAGGAAAAACTTCCCAGGGAATAAGGCACCAAAAAAGACGATGAGGAGGTGGGGGCTCTTGGACACATGGAACCCAAAGCACTGAATCTGGCCTGGGGCAGCAGTGCATGGACTCACGCACGGAGTCTGAGATTGTTCTTGCCCATCGCTGACTGTGGGTTCCATTGCCCCCTTTCCTGAATAGAGGGTTCTCTAAAGTTATCCCCTTTCTACTCCCCTTTCCCATTGGGCATGTTATGGGCAGGTGACGTATTTTTTATCTTATTGACACCATGGCACAAAGATTCATATCTAGGTTGATGAAGAGGTCTGCAAGTCTCTAGACATCCTGGCATTCGAATGATGTGCAAAATAATTGGAGAGTACCCTGGGGTCATGTATTTTGGGGAGAGAGTATGTACAAGAAATATACACAGGAATATTCAGGTGACAAAAAAATAAAAGAAAAGAAAAGAAAAAGAAAGAAAGAGAGAAAGAAAGAAAAGAAAGACTGGAAACAAAACAGTAGTTTGTGCCACAAATAATGATAATTTCTCCTTCCTTAGGAACAGTACCTCTAAATTTTAGTGGAGCACAAGGCCACCTTGAGTAGATACTACATTGCCTAGGATTCCTTGCATTCAGATGTGACCCTGTGACCACATCCCGGCTAATACAAGGAGGATAGTACAGTACTGTGTGTTAAAGATGAATGCTTTAACATCTGGTTTTTGTGAAAAGGGATTTATCCAAAACATTCTGCAGGCTTCTTTGTCTCCTAGAGGTAGTGGGGGCTGCTGTTGGTTTGTAAGTTTGGAAAGAATAACTATACATGCCTGTCTCCGTTCTACCTTTCTTTCTCTTTGGAATAAGATGCTCACAGGGAGAATGACCCCTGCTTCTCTATGGGGAATCTGCCTGTGGTCTGGTGTGAAGGTTCAGTGTTGTCTGTGACCGCCTGACCAACATACGTGCAATCAGGATTCTCTGTGGCATTAAAATTATATGTTAGCTGGCCGGGCGTGGTGGCTCAGGCCTGTAATCCCAGCACTTTGGGAGTCCAAGGCGGGCAGATCACAAGGTCAGGAGATTGAGACCACGGTGAAACCCCGTCTCTACTAAAAATACAAAAAGTTAGCTGGGCGCGGTGGAGGGCGCCTGTAGTCCCAGCTACTCAGGAGGCTGAAGCAGGAGAATGGTGTGGACCCGGGTGGTGGAGCTTGCAGTGAGCCGAGATCACACCACTGCACTCCAGCCTGGGCGACTGAGCGAGACTCTGTCTAAAAAAAAAAAAAAATATATATATATATATATATAAAAGCTTCAGTCTGCAACTTCTTTGAGTTCTTTCTCAAATTCATTAGAAATGATGCATGGAAATATGTATTACGTTTGTTTCACAGACCCTAAATTACGTGAAATTTCTAGGATGTATCCTTAAAGGCCAGGGGGGAAATTTGTATATTTCTTAATCTTTCCTTACTTCCAAAGGCTAGAACGTATATTGGGTGGCTAGAATTAACTAAACATTGCAGGTCCTGAGGTGAGAGTCACAGTGTGAGCCTTGAAGAGCAAGAAGATGGGCATGGCAATAAGAAGACAAGAGCAAAAAGATAGGAGAGGGAAGAATGTGGCAGGAGTGAGAAGGTGAGAGGGTTAAGAGATGGGAGGTGTGAGAAGGTGTTGGGGTGAGGAGAAGGGAGGAGTGAGGAGGTGGGAGGGATAAGGAGGTGGGAGGGGTGAGGAGGTGGGAGGGGTGAGGAGATGGGAGGATTGAGAAGGTGGGAGGGGTAAGGAGATGGGAGGATTGAGAAGGTGGGAGGGGTAAGAGATGGGAGGTGTGAGAAGGTGTTGGGGTGAGGAGATGGGAGGAGTCTATGATTCTGATTACTGTGGAGCAGTCATGTTGATCCTGGACTCTTCATGTTTCCATAAGGTTGAAAAAGTGTTATTTTGCTTAGGACAATCTTGTTTGATTTTTTTTCTCATTCAGAAATATTGCCAGATCTGAAACAAAAGGAAAACTCAGCTTCTTTTTGGATGAATTGGTACAGCAAATGGAGATGTTGAGTAGACAGCTGGACACAGAAAGTTTTTAAATCTAGTTTGTGTCTATTTTCTTTACCAAATCGTGGCAAGTAGTTGATATTATCTATTAACAAATTCATCATATATATGACAAGTTAGGTTACATGCATATGGCCCAGGAAAAAAAAATATTTTGCCACTCCTCAAAATAAATTATTAGAAGTTTAGTAGTAGTCGTCAGGAATGAGGACTATGTTGCAGTATTGATTGTGATGGTCAGAAATATCAGGAATCTGGGTGTTCGGAGCTGGGAGAGGGTATGTACAGATGCAATGTGGGTG
Source organism: Macaca fascicularis (assembly GCF_037993035.2). NCBI lineage: Eukaryota > Metazoa > Chordata > Mammalia > Primates > Cercopithecidae > Macaca > Macaca fascicularis. The sequence goes on from NC_088378.1 coordinate 6,399,143, forward strand.
ACCATTATGCTATCCTCTACAAGAGTTAGTATCAAAAGACTAAGGGTACAGACTACATCATGGGTAAAAAAATATATCAGTTATAGTAGTTACCAACCTAAAAATAAATTTTCCCCAAAGGAGGTAACTCTGCAATAGAACACAAGACTATTTCATGTTCAAGTAACATTCTTGAGTGGTACCAAGCCCAGGGCTAGGGGGAAGAAAGGGGCAGGATAAGCTGTCTTGCAGACATTTTAGTAATTCAGACAGATGGAAGCTCTGCCATCTTTGATATGTGGTTTCCAAAGTCAATATTTTTTTCTACATCTGGTCTATGGAAAGAGCAAAACATGGGATATTATAAATACAGGATGTGGGCAGGAAAGGTCCAGACACAAGAGAAAAACAGATGTTACTTAAAGATGTGCCATAGCCTGGTTTATCACCACTAAATGTCCATTTCAATTTTTCCCTTGATGTATAGAATATAATCACTTTTATCCAAGGGAGATGACCAGAGTCCCATGCAGTCCTTGTATTCAGGCAAAGCCCAAGAATCTTTAGATGATGATCATTCCTCTCTAGAGTTCTAAATATGGTTCCTTGGGCTCAGTGACATAAAAGGACACTTATCTTCCCAACGTACCTCTATCCAGTATAAAAAGATCAAACAGTGACAAGAAATGCTCCACTCTGCAAAAGAGAAACCCTGACTGGGGAGTTGAATGGCATTTTTACCAGGAAGGCATATGAAGAACCCCTATCTGAAGGTGGGGGGACGCCTTGACAGGTTCTCAACTTTGCCTTCTGAGATGAACTTTCTTGTTCGCCAGGATTTTCTGGGAGTCCCTCCTTTGGCATTTCTCCCGATGATCTTCTCTGCCTTGGGGATTGAGGAGTGCACTTTCCTTGGTTGCTGCCTGGCTTTTGTAGACTGTTCTCTGTGCAATTTTGGATTGGGTTTATTCCTGAGGCTAGCAAAACTGTTACAGGGTTGTTTTCTTTTTTTTTTTTTTTTAAATCAGCCTCATGGTTTCTTTGGCAACAACATTTCCTCCCAATCTTTTCACTCTTCTAATCTGTTTGCTTCCTATGAGTTCTCTTGCCAGTAAACACAAAACAAACAGAGTGTGTCCTTTTCTTGACATATTTTCAGGTCTGCTTTGTTAATTTATTTCTTGCCGTCCTGCTTCTCTCTCCATTTAGCAGAAACTGTCTTGCTGAAGTCTGAGTACAAAGGCTTAAACAGGAAGGCTATCTCCTTGAATGGCTTTGCTAAGTGAGAAGTTTTAGTGAGCACCCCCATTTTTTGTTTTTTCCTTTTTTATATGAGTTTGGATCCAAACAATCTTTTATTTTCCAGAACATAAAGGTCCCAATCCTATGGACTATTTCATTTTCTTTCTACTTCCAAACCACGCATATTTTTTCCTGAATGGATCTCTTCCTCGTAATATCACAGTATTAATATATACCACTCAGCATGTACTACTAACACACTGACTTCCAGTCCCTTCCCTTGGAACTGAATTACTCACGGGCATACTGTGCCTTCTTTGTTCTCCTTGTGTTCTAAATGTTCTGTACTTGTTTTAGATACACATCATTTCTCAGACGAATGTTTTTCAAACATTTTTTCCCAACCTGTGGCTTTGCTTATTATTTTTTGATAATATATTTTGAAGAGCGAATGTTTTTAATTTAAATTGATCACCTTTGGTTTTGGGTATCAGACTACCTCGCTTGCGCTATCCAATAACATTACACAAATAAATATGTACCAATGTAGGTAGGAATAGCCTTGCTTTTTTTGTATGAGAGATTTACATCTGCAAAGTAAATTTCAAGATATTGGATTGCTGGTACAAAACATAAAGGCAATTCTGTTTTAGTTTTCATTTTGTTTTATTTTAATATATGCTGCCAATTGCCCTCCTTAATAATGTAGAAGTTTGAATTCCCACCAGGATTTTTTTAAAGTATATATTTTCTTTTTACCTTACTAACAGACTATGTTGTCAAGTTTTTGTAAATTTTGCTGACCCAAAAGAAGATATGTGGCATTTCAGTGTAACTTTACTTTTGCATATCTCTTCATCTGAGTGGTATTGAGAATGAGGACTTTCTTGTGAATCTTCTTATGTTCATAAACTATTTGTGTATGAAATTTCTATTGAAAATATGTGTTCTTATTTGTATCTTACTCTTCTGAGATGCAGAAATATTATCTTGGGGATACTTTTTTCTCTTTCTTTTGTTTTCGTGTGATCGACAGAGTGAAGCTTTAGCACAGAGGAGAGAATTGTCAGAACACATTCCTGCATGCTTCTTAGAAGAAGTTGCTTCCTGAGATGGGCTTCCTTTGACTCCCTGTAGAGGGCTTCCTCCACCGTCCTTCCTGTCTCCCTCGGAAACCCCGCCCTGTGCATGGGGCTGCCTCCAGCTGAGTGCCGCTGTTTCAGGTACCTGAGGCAGCACTCTTCTCCCTGCACTTCCCACCACACCAAAACGTCCCTGCAGCTTCTGCGGATTCTGCTCCCCTCACTTTCTTTGACAACACTGGATAACAATTTGGAGTTTGCATGTTTTCTCAAGTTTCTCCAAAATTTCAGATTGTTGTTGTTCAGTTTATTTCTCTCAGTGTTTCTAGAAGAAGAGAAGAAACAATTCAGAGCTTAACCAGCACCATATTCCTGTCAGCTGTAGAATAATATATACACATATTCTATACACATGCATATAAACACACACTTATATATAAACACATACACACACACATACACACACGTATACACAGATACATATATACACAAACATATGTATACACATGTGTGTATATCCTCATTCGCTTGTAAATTATTTATAAATGCACATGCCATGTTATATTGCTTTCAAGAGGTTTGCAAACCAGAGTTCGGAGATAGATAGACAAAGAAACATTTTTTAAGTGCAATGATACATTTTGGTGGGAGAAATAAAAATTTATGCTAAGAGAGTTAGGAGATGGAAGAGAAAGTTCTTAATAAAACTGTTCTTTAGAGTTTCCCGAGATAGTAAAGCTACACATTTGTTTCCCCCTTACAACTGAGATGTTTATGAGGAAGTAAAACACAAAGTTAATTCTATATTTAGTATACAACACTTGTAGGCTTGGAAGTTTGTCTTTTGCTTTAATGAGGACACAACAGACTCTGAGCTTTAATGTAACCTGCGATGGACCCTGGAATTAAGACCGTGAAGCCCATATGTGTTAAGGACATCTCTGTCTTTTTCATGGATTCTCTCTCTGGTTATTTTTCTTCTCCTCATAGAAGTAGGCGGTGTCTGATGAGCTTAACTCATGCAGCACTTGTGCTAAGCTTTTGATAGGGGATGTCTATGCACAAGCAGAGGAAGTGGCTTTAAATTAAGAATCATAGGTTACTTACCTGTGGATACTACCTGGAAAGCAAGCATGTGAGTGAGATTCTATTCATGTGGGTTTATGTGGTGGGTTAAGTTTGTGCAAAGTCTCTTCTAGTTTCTAGTTTCTCAGAGAAATAAAAACTCTTGTCATCAACTGAGAGTGAGGAAAAGGGGGAAAGTACAAAGTTAAAAACGAGATGTATTTTCTCTATGCACCTATGTCTCTAAAAATCTACCAAGAGTGTTAGCAATTGAAAGGGTAAGCCATCCACCCTTTACTCTAGGTAAGGTAGACAGAGCGTCAGCCTCTAAGCTGTGATCTACAAGCAGACATCCATTTCCTGAGTATCCGTGAGCTGACAGCTCTGCAGGTTGGGTATGGTTGTGCAACTGTGACCTGCTTGACTCTGGGACCTCTATTTGGTTGCTGTCCTTTGGAAGTTGTCTGATGACATATTCCCTAGATCTCCCATGTCTAGGAAGACGGATTTATGGAGATTGGGGAAGGGATTGAGCTGAGGATGCTGAGATTTTTCCCAAACTCCCCAATCCAGTGAATACAAAACATTTCCAACTTCCCTTTGGTTTTTCATCAGCTTTCTTTTCTCACTGTATTGGTCCATTTTCACGCTGCTGATAAAGACATACCCGAGAATGGGTAATGTATAAAGAAAAAGAAGTTTAATGGACTCATAGTTCCACGTGGCTGGGGAGGCCTCACTATCATGGCAAAAGGTGAAAGGCATGCCTTCCATGGCAGCAGGCAAGAGAGAATGAGAACCAAGCAAAAGCAGAAACCCTTTATAAAAGCATCATAACTCGTGAAACTTACCCACCACCACAAGAACAGTATGAGGGAAATTGCCCCCATGATTCAATTATCTCCCACCAGGTCCCTCCCACAACATGTGAAAATTATGGGAGCTACAATTAGATTTGGGTGGGGACACAGCCAAACCATGTCACTTACCTACAAAAGATGTGATGTTTTGGGTTTTTCAGGTATTGGGTGTGCCCAAAGCAAGACTTTTATTTTTGGATTTTGATTTGTTTTTCAGATTTCTCTCTTCTGGACGGGAGACATTAGGTTAGAAAACGTTGAGAGTTGGTAGTCTAGAGCTGGATTGACCTTTGGTTCTGACATTCATCTCTTCTAAGGCCATGGGCAAATCATTCTGCTGCCATGGCTCATCTCTTGTAAATGACAACATATATCTACTCTGCAAGATTGTGAAGATTGGATGGCTTGTACATAAAGTGTAAAAGTCTAGCATAAAAGTGGTGCTAAATCAACTGTAACTGATACAAGTTAACATTTCTTGAGTGCTCACTATGTGACAGATGCTGTGGTAAATAATCTGGATATGCAGCCATGCATCACTTGATGATGGAGATAGATTCTGAGAAATGCACCATGGAACATCATGGAGTGCAGTTACACAAACTTGGATGGGACAACCCACCACACACTTAGGCTCTACGGTATAGGCTGCTGCTCCAGGTGACAAACCTGTACAGCACATTACTGTGTTGAGTACTGCAGGCATCTGTAACACAATGGTAAGTACTTGTGTATCTAAACTTAGAAAAGGGTCAATAAAAATATGGTATAAAAGATTTTTGAAAATAGTACACGTGTGTAGGACACTTACCATGAATGAAGCTTGCAGAACTAGAAGTTCCTCTGGGTGAGTCAATGAGTGAGTGGTGAGTGAATGTGACATCCTGGGACATAACTATCCACTACTGTAGACTTCATCAACACTGTACACCTAGGTCACACTAAATTTATGTGTTTTTATTCATCAATAATAAATTAACCTTAGCTCACTGTAACTTTTTTGCTTTATAACTTTACATTTTTAGCCTTTTTGACTGTTGTAATAACACTTAGCTTAAAATACAAACACACTGTACAACTTTACAAAAACATTTTCTTCATTTATATCCCTATTCTATAAGCTTTTGGTCTGTTTTTAATTTTTTAAACTGTTTTATTAAAAAACTGAGATATAAACACACATATTAGCCTAGGCCCACACAGGGTCAGGATCATCCATATCACTGTCTTCCACCTCCACATCTTGCCCCACTGGAAGGTCTTCAGGGACAGTAACACGCATGGACCTGTCATCACCTATGATTGCAAAGCTTTTTTTCTGGATACTTTCTGAAAGACCTGCCTGAAGCTGACAGTTAGCTTGTTTTTTAATAAGTAGACTGTAAATAACAATTAGAAGTGTGTATACTAAATACATAAGCCAGTAACAAAGTTGTTTATTATCATTATCAAGTATTAATGTACTACTTGCATAATAGTTTTATAGGACTTGGCAAGGCAGTAGACTTGTTTACACCAACATCACCACAAACACGTGAGTAATGCATTGTGCTATGACGTTAAGATGACTACAATGTCACTAGACAATACAATATTTTAGCTCCATTTTAATCTTATGGGACCACTATAGGATATGCGGTTCGTCACGGACTGAAATATTGTTACACAGGGCACGATTGTATTGACTCATTTATTCCTGGCAATAAATGACACACATACTCTTTCAATTGTCATTTTACAGGAGAAAAAATTGAGACTCAGAGAGGAAATATTGCCTCCCTTATAGCCAGTGGTAGTGAAATTAGTTTTCAAACTCTGTCTAACTTCAGGGTCCTTGACTACTACACATACTCGCAGGTGCTACTAACTCTTTGGCTTCTATCAACAATGCTTATGCCTGCTTTGGTTTCAAAGTACTGTAGTCTGAAAGCTACCAAGAAAATAATGCCATCAACTTATGTTTATGTTCAAGGAAAAAAGTAATTTTTGTGAATGCCAGTGTGATTTTACGATATAAGAAATTCAGTGAGAAGCAGTATAATCATAATTTGAAAACTGCAGATTTCACTTTCTTTTCTTTTTTGCTCTTTCTCAGCAAAATCAAGCAAGCTTTATTTTAAATTGTGAAACTGTTACATTTTTAAATTTCAAACTTGGAAAATGAAGCTCTCAAACAAGAAAATTATCTGTGTGTACAGAGATGAAAAGAATCAGGGTGAGTTAAATAAAGTCATGGGAAGTTTTAAATGCAATCCTTAATGTTTGTGGTGATAATTCTTAGTCTCTATGTTGTAAATACATGTACAAAAAATTCCAACTACAGGAGGACTAAAGCAAGTACAGTAACTTTGGTAAAAAATGATCAGGTGCTATGAAACTTTCACAGGCTTACATAGAATTTCTGGAGAGTTATTGCATTTTTAAAGCTGTTTACAAAGTGGAGCTAAAAGGTCTAAAACCTGTGTACTCTTAGTATTCCACTGAGGCTGTGGGTGCATTAAATAATGAGTTAGAAGTTTGCTGGAACCACTTTGTGGCAATCGAGAAGCATAAAGCATATTTAATTAAATTAAGTAATCTCTATTTAGAAGAAAATAAATCATTTTAGTGCTTACTGTTTTTAACGACTCAGGCTCTCATTCAAAAAGAGAACAGGAAACTGATGAACTACTTAGAACTCCATTTATGGGGCTTTTATAGCAAAGCACTAATGGGACTTTTCTTGCCAGGGAAATGTCATATTTTATTAATAAACGATTCTGAAACACTCACAATAATTAACAGTGTCTAACACAAAATGTGCCAGAAAAGAGGAAAGAAAACCACGAAGATATAAGCATTTTTGAAAGTACTAAAAGTTTTTAGAACGTTTAAAAACTATGCTTATTTAATCCATTTTTAAGTAAATTTCTATTAAGAACATGAATAAGAATATTTACTAAAATCTCTCATTTTTTTAATAAGAACACAATTAATGGTTCAAGATTTTTCCTTGACAAGACTATTTGTAGACCTCAGAGATTATAGGCCTTTTCATATTTGGGAATGTTAACTTATATTATATTGAACATATTCATAGGCAATATCTAATTTAATTTTTCTCTAAAATTGTTATTGTATTTTATAATTCATCTTTTAAAAATTTGAAATTTTAAACTGGCTGTGTTTCTTCAGCACTGTTTGTACATACTTGAAAACTCTTGAAATTTAAAGAATTGAATGAACTGATTATCTCCATTTATAATACAATTTTTTTGAATATCATAATTTATCCACTAATGAAATTGATACACTACTAAGTTTGTTAGAAACTTAACATCCTCGTCGTGGTTGGTTGTACTTTCATTTCTTAGTTTAGAGATAATAATTCATTCTTCAGATCTTAAACAATTCTGTAGTCCTCTAATAAATGTATAGATTTAGGTGCTGCACCTATATCTGGCTTATACAATTCTCTTCTTAATTTGCAATGTTTCGAAGATAGGGATAAAGACAAATACATCTTTGATCATTTTGGGCATATGATGAAGGCTTGTAAGAGATTTTCTTTTTTTTTTTTTTTTTGGAGACGGAGTCTCGCTTTGTCGCCCAGGCTGGAGTGCAGTGGTCGAATCTCAGCTCACTGCAAGCTCCACCTTCCAAGTTCACGCCATTCTCCTGCTTCAGCCTCCCGAGTAGCTGGGACTACAGGCGCCCGCCACCTCGCCCGGCTAGTTTTTTGTATTTTTTAGTAGAGACGGGGTTTCACTGTGTTAGCCAGGATGGTCTCGATCTCCTGACCTTGTGATCCGCCCGCCTCGGCCTCCCAAAGTGCTGGGATTACAGGCTTGAGCCACCACGCCCGGCCAGAGATTTTCAATATGTATATGTTAAAATAGTAAAATGGTAAAATGTTTAGATCATGTGGTCCATAGAGAGTCCTAGAAGCCACCAGATCTTCCAAAATCCATTGTTTCCTCACCTCCCTTCACTCCAAAGAAAGTGAGCCCCTGGCATTTTGGTTAATCCAATAGTCTCCTTGAAGATGATGTTTTGAACACCTGATACATTTTATCTTTTTCACCTTAGTCATCCTCTTGAGTATACAGTACATTATGATTTAACTTACATGTCCTGTTGACATATGATGTTCAGCATTTATTCAAATGTTTATTGGCCATTTGGATCCACTCTTTTGCCCATTATTATCTGTCTTTTCTCTCATGATTGGAAGAGTTCATTTTACATTTTGGATATTAGTTTTTTGTGAAATATACCTACTGCAATCCACATTGGTTTTCTCAGCCCCTTTAATTTTCATATAATTTTAGAATCAGCTCATCAATTTTTATTTTAAAAAACCCTATTAAAATTTTAACTGAGGCTCACACATAAACTATAGATTAAGCTGAGAAGAAGAAATAAGTTCACAATATTGAATTTTATAGTATCTATAAACATAGAATATCTTTACATTTATTCTACTTTAGTCTCAGTAATATTTCACAATATTTTCACATTGTGCACAAAGATCTTGAAAATATTTCATTAGTTTTTTTCTAAATGTAATATATTTTAACATTTTAATAAATCATTTCATAATAAGGTTTTATTGACTCTTGATGCTTTACAGAAATATAATTGAGATCTATATATTGATGATTTTATTAGTCCATTCTCATACTGCTATAAAGAAGTGCTTGAGACTAGGTAATTTATAAGAAAAAGGTTTAAATGATTAACAGTTCCTTATGGCTAGGGAGGCCTCAGGAAACTTACAATCATGGCAGAAGGAGAAGCAAACACATCCTTCTTCACATGGCAATAGTAGAAGAGAAGTGTTGAGCAAAGGAGAAAAAGCTTCTTATAAAACAGTCAGATCTCAAGAGAACTCACTCAGTATCACAAGAACAGCATGAGGGTAACAGCTCCCATGATTCTACTACCTCCCACTGGGTTCCTCCCACAACACATGGGGATTATGGGAACTACAATTCGAGATGAGATTTGGGTTGGGACACAGCCAAACCATATCATTATGCCCCAGCTTCTCCCAAATCTCATGTTCTCACATTTCAGTACACAATCATGCCCTTCTAACAGTCCCCCCAAATCTTAACTCATTCCAGCATTAACTCAAAAGTTCAAGTCCATTGTCTCATCTGATACAAGGATGTCCCTTCTGCCCATTAGCCTATAAAATCAAAATCAAGTCAGTTACTTCCTTGATACAGTGGGAGTATAACCATTGGGTAAATACAGCCATTCTAAATGGGAGAAATTGGCCCAAATGAAGGGGCTAAAGGCCCCATGCAAGTCCAAAATCCAATAGAGCAGTTATTAAATCTTAAAGTTCCAGAATGATCTCCTTTGACTCCATGTCTCACATCCAGGGAATGCTGATGCAAGAGGTAGGCTCCCATGGTTTTGGGAGGCTCTGCCTCTGTGGCTTTGCAGGGTTCAGACCCCCTCCTAGCTGTTTTCATGGGCTGGCATTTAGTACCTGCAACTTTTCCAGAAGCACAGTGCAAGCTGTCAGTGGATCTACCATCCAGTGTCTGGAGAACAGTGGCCCTCTTCTCACAGCTCCACTAGGCAGTGCCTCAATGAAGACTCTGTGTGGGGTCTCCAATCCAACATTTTCCTTTTGCATTGCCCTAGCAGAGGTTTTCCATAAGGACTCCACCCTGTAGCAAAGGTCTGCCTGGAAATCCAGGTGTTTCCATACATCCTCTGAAATCTCGGCAGAGGTGCCCAAATCTCAATTCTTGACTTCTGTGCACCTGCAGGCTCAACATCACATGTAAACTGCCAAGGCTCAGGGCTTGCACCCTCTGAAGCAATGGCGTGAGCTATACATTGTCCCCTTTTAGCCACAGCTGGAACTGAAGCAGGTAGGACACAGGGCACCATGTCCTGAGGCTGCATAGAGCAGGGGTTCCTAGGCCCAGCCAATAAAACAAGTTTTCCCTCATAGGCCTCTGGGCCTGTGATGGGAATGTCTGCCATGAAGGTCTCTGATGTGTTCTGGAGACACTTTCCCCATTTTCTTGGTGATTAACATCATTAGGCTCCTCATTACTTATGTAGATTTCTGTAGTGGGCTTGGATTTCTCCCCAGAAAAATGAGTTTTTCTTTTCTATGACATCTTTAGGCTGCAAAATTTTCAAACTTTTATGCTCTGATTCCTCTTGAATGTTTTGCTGCTTAGAAATTTCTTCTGTCAGATACACTAAATCATCTCTCTCAAGTTCGAAGTTCCACAGATCTCTAAGGCAGGAGTAAAATTCCACCCGTTTCTTTGTATAGCAAGATTCAGTCTTACTCTAGTTCCCAACAAGCTCTTCATCTCCATCTGAGACTACCTCAGCCTGAACTTCATTGTCCATATTGCTATCAGTGTTTTGGCCAAAGCCATTCAACAAGTCTCTAGGAAGTTCCAAACTTTCTCACATCTTCCTGTCTTCCGAGGCCTCTCAGTCTCTAGGAAGTTCCAAACTTTCCCACATTTTCCTGTTTTCTTTTGAGCCTTCCAAACTGTTCCAAACTCTGCCTGTTACCCAGTTCCAAAGTCACTTCCACATTTTTGGGTATCTTTACAGCAGTGCCCCACTCTCTGTAGTACCAATTTACTGTATTAGTCCATTCTCATGCTGCTATAAAGAACTGCCCAAGACTGGATAATTTATAAAGGAAAGAGGTTTAACTGACTTACAGTTCAGCATGGCTGGGGAGATCTCAGGAAACTTATAATCATAGCAGAAGAGAAAGCAAACATGGCCTTCTTCACATGGTGGCAGGGGAGAGAAGTGCTAAGCAAAGGGGTAAAAGCCCCTTGTAAAACCATGAGATCTCATGAGAACTCACTCACTATTACGAGAACAGCCTGAGGGTAACCATCCCCACGATTCAATTTCCTCCTATCAGGTCTTTCCCTCGACACTTGGGGATTATGGGAACTACGATTCGAGATGAGATTTGGGTGGGGACACAGCTAAACCATATCAATGATATATGCAATGAACTTATTAAATTGACTTATTAATTCTAATAGTTTGCAGAGTATCTTGAATTTTGTAGATACAGAATAATGTCTTCTGCAAGTGATGACATGTTTTATTTTTCTTTCTAAACTTATGTGTCAGTAACTGGAGGAAAAATTGCTTATCCTGCAGTGTAGTTTGAAAATTAACTTGGGTATGCTTCGGTATTATTACTCTTACTTGCTAAATATAAGCTTCATTGCCCAACCTTCACAATACTCCCTAGTATTGTGGGAGTATTGAAGGTCTTGCTCCCTGAGATATTCTGGTCTGAGTGTAGAGTGGGCCATGATCCCCACCCTTGCAGCCTACAGCTATTGTTCTGAGTTGCTCCCAGGATGTTTTTTGAAGCCCATGGGGCAATAACTCTTTCTAACCTGTAAATACACAAGTGTGTTTGTTGTTTCTTAATTTCAAGGAGAGACCACATTTTGTATACACAAGACTTGCAGAGGGGTTTCGTGTGTGTGTGCGTGTGTGTGTGTGTATGTACTCTGATATTTTCAAAACAAAACATGAGAAATATAAATCTTAAGCTAAGAATGATGGTTACTGATCAGGAAAATAGGGCTGAGGGGGGTGGGGGGAAACGAAGACATGTCTGTGTATACCTTAAATGACAGCATGAGGAGATATCTACATGGATCAAAAACGTAAGCTTTTCTTTAAGAAGACTGGCTTCCTCTCCATACAAAGTCACTATCATGTAAACACAGAAAGATAGGACGTATATGCATGCAGTGTAAAAATCACAAATGTAGAATTAAATCCAGTTTGATAAAAGTTATTAAAATATATTTTTGTAACAATTTGGGAAAGTTCAATATAAAATAGGCATTAGAGGACTAATAGGGAATTGTTATTAGTTTGTGTACGTGTATTAATGATATTGCAGTAAGGCAGGATAAAGGTGTATTTGAAAACAAATGCTGAAACATTTAGAGATGAATGGTTGCAATGTCTGTAATTGAATGTTAAATTGTTTAGATAAACAAACATATATATTAGAAAACAAATCTGTTAAAATGTTAACAATTTTTGATCCAATGTGTTTATGTGTGGATATTCATTGTAATATTTTTCAGCTTTTCTCTATGAGAATTTTTTCATAATAAAAAAGTTACAAATGCTCAATCTAAATACATCCATCCATAAGGACAGATGAAGAAACATACACATGCATACATTAGTCATTGTGGTGCACTAGAGGATACCGCACATCTAGACTGTATTGTGATGAGTAAGATGAAAAAAGTGAATTAACTCAACTGCAAAGTAGCATCATTTCAAATGTAATAAACTGACAGAATGGAACCATGCAGCTATTCATTCCGGAGTGCCGGAGAGAATTAGAGGTTTTCCTTTGTGATAACTGCAGCTGCTTTCGTCATTTAGTTTTGGAACATTAGGATGGTGGAATACCAGGAATAGGGAGTTGGGATTAACTGACATCTTCCTTTCCAGCATTGGCCTGCTCTCCATATCAATACCCATAAGAAGATACAAACTTTGGTCCCTAAGCATGAGCGTGGAGGTGGGCAAATGATAGGTGCCAGTCACCATTGGGTTACATCTAATGTAGAGCTGTAAATATAATTAGACTAGTTAGTCCTTGGCTTTCTTTTTTCTGGTCTTAAAGATTCTATACTTTAAAATGTTGATTTGAATACTTTTGAAAAGTTCTGCATATTCTATTAGTTATCATATAGGAACACTGTAGATTTTCCTGTTAATTGTTTATGCTTTCAACATTTATTTATTAATAATAATGATACACATTGTAGGAAGTCCATAAATTCTCTTAGCCTAAAAATCAACAAGCACACCACCAAAAAATGATCAAAATCAATTTTTTCAAAATTCTGCAGATGAGCTAAAGGCTTGCAAAAATCCAGAAAATGTTTCTGCATAAAAATATTTACATTTTCTTAAGAATAGTGAACTTTGCGGTGTTTTTATCAGCCATAGTCCCATATTTTCTCCCAAGTCTCATAGTAGCCTTGAAAACTAGTAGTCCTCAAACAGTGAAAACCAGCAGCCAAACAACCTTATTATGGGACAGAAATGGGCTACAGCTTTTACAAATCCCAATTCCTATATACGTGTTATTATTTGACTGTCAGGTATTTCCTTGGAAAACCACACTCATAAGATTTGTCTTTATTTGAGCTGACTTACAGCTCACCCTGTGGAAACAGTCTTTTTTTCCTGGGGTTGTTTGTTGGATAAAACCAACAGCAATTAAATTAATATTGCAGCTGCCAGCATAGGTAATAGCAATTGGGAAAAACAATGAACTGAACAAAAAGCTTAAAAAACAAAGATGGAGAGTGAGATGAGATGTTCACGGGGGGCTTTGAAAAGCTCTGAAATATTCCTAAGAACCTAGAAGTCCATAATCACTTGTTCAGCATTGCATGTGGACAAGGCTATGTACATTCCTAGAAAAGACCTAAGGAAGCGCTAAGCTTTCACCTGTAGTTGACCTTGAGGCCTTGTGCAAAAAGACAGTTAAAACTCAGGTATAATTGTAAACTATATGTAATTGAAGGTGTGCCTCAATGTATACACAGAGCCCCCAGAAAAAGCTGATTCTAGACAGTTCTCTGTCTAATCAGCTGACAATTAAGTCAACCTCAGTGGCTAGAAATAAAAAAAAATGTATTACATAATTAGTCAAAACCAATAGCAATAAGAAAAAGAACAACAATAACCAACAACAAAAACAAATCCTGAGAATAAAGTGATATGATTGCAATGATATGGAAGCAATACATAATATATGATTGCTATATATTATGTAGAAAGTCCAGTTTCAACAAAAAACTATGAGATATCAAAGAAACAAAAAAACAAGGTTCATACAAAAGAAAAAAGTAGAAACTGTCCCTAAGAAGGCTTAAGCTTTGGACTTATTATACAAAATTTTAAAGCATATATTTTAAATATTTTCAAATACTAAGGGAAACATTTCCCAAAGAACTAATAAAATGGTGTCATATGAAAAATAGAATATCAAAAGAGACATATAAATTATTTTTAAAATGTGGTTGTTCTGTAGTTGAAATGTACAATAACTAAAATAAAAAATTAACTGTAGGGACAAAAAAGTCAATTTGAGCGGCAAAGAAAAAAATTATGTTGTTTTAAATTAAAATCTTAATTATAGTCAACAAGCTAATACTAAAACAATCTAAAATACAGTAAAATAAATGATGAGGAAATAAAATGCTTTAATGGAAAATATTATCATAAAAGAATGGAAATGAAACAAGATATAAGACATATTGAAGGCAAACAGCAGAATGGGACATGTATAGACAATCTTGGTTAACTATATTAAATGTAAATGGATTAAACCCTTTAATGAATAGGCAGAAATTGCCAAAATGGATTAAAAATAAAACCACTCATGTTATGCTATCTACAATAGACATACTTTAGCTTCAGTGACACAGATATGTCGAAAGGAAAATATATACCTTGCAAATAGAGCTGGAGTGGTTTAAAATCAGACAAAATAGACTTTAAGACAAAAATTATTGCTAGAAGCAAAGAAGGATATTTTGTGAAGATAATGGGCCAAATCTTCAATAATATAAATATTTAAAACATATATGCATTTAAAAACAGAGGCCTAAAATGCATGAAGAAGAAACTGACAGAAATGAAAGGAAGATAAGCTATTCATCAACAGGTGTTAGAGAATGCAATACCCTACTTTCAATAATAAATAGAAAAACCAAATAGAAGATCAATGTAGAAACAGAAGGCATGAATGATACTAGAAACAATTAGACTTATTAGATATTGATAGACTATTTCACCTCAAAATAAAAGACTACACATTCTCTTTAAATTGAACATTTAATGTTGAACATTCTACAACATAGACCATAAATTAAGCCATAAAACAAGGCTCAACCAATCAAAAAGGACTGACATCATTAAAATTTGCTCTTTGGCCACAGTGGAATAAAATTGGAAATAAAAAAAATTTGGAAATTCACAATATGTAAAAGTTAACATAATGCTAAGTCACAAATGGATCAAAGAAGAAATCACAAAAGAAATTAAAAAATATTTTATGTTAATAAAGACAAAAACACAAGATACACTTATAGGATGCAAAGTAATGCTTAGGTAGAAATACATAACTCTAAATATCTATATTAAAAAAGCATAAAGATCTTAAGTGAATAACCTAATTTTGTATCTGAATAAACTAGAAAAAGAGAAGAAACTAAACTAAACCCAAGGCAAGCAAAAAGAAGGAAATAGTAAATAATTCGGTGGAAATAAATGAAATCAAAAACAATAAAGAAAAATCAATGATACCAAAAGTTAGTATTTTGAAAAGATCAACAAAATTGACAAACTTTTATCTAGAAAACCCAGAAAAAAAAGAGACTCAAATTAGTAAAATCAAAAGTGAAACAGTTGCAATTACCACCAGCCTTACAAAAATAGAAAGAGATGTAAGTTATTATTCTGAACAATTGCTTGCTAATAAATTAGATAACTTCAAATAATCAGACAAATTTCTAGAAAGACACAAACTACTAAAATTGACTAAAAGATAGAAAACCCCAGCAGACTTATAAAAATAAAAGAGATTTAATGACTAATTAAAATCTCCTCCACATACACCCACACAAAGTCCGGGCCCAGTTGGCTTTACAGTTGAATTCTACCAAATGATTAAAGAAGAACTAACACTAATCTTTCAAATGATTCTTAAAAATATAAGATAAAATAATTAAGTTTATTTTATGAGGTCATTATTGTCATCTCAAAGCCAGACAAACACCACAAAAATATACAGAATGATATGCCTTATGAATCACAAACTGTCTTCAACAAAAGACCATAAAATTGAACCCAGCTGCATACTGATTTGCATTTCTCTGATGACACACGACACAGAATACCTTTTCATATGCTTATTTGCCATCTACATACTTTGTTTGTTGAGGTATCTCTTAAGGTCTTTGCCCCATTTTTAAATTGGGTTGTTCATTTTCTTGAAGTTGGGTTTTAAGTATTCTTGGTATATTTTGGATAACAGTGCTTTAGAAGATATGTTTTTTAAAAATAGTTTTTGCCAGTTTGTGGCTGGTCTTCTTACTGTCTTAGAAAGAAGAACATTTTAATTTTAACGAAGTCCACTTTATCAATTTTTCATGCCTTTGGTGCTGTGTTTAAAAGTCATTAACAAACTTTAGGTCATCCAGATTTCCTACTGTCTTATCTTCTACGAAATTTAGTTTCAGTTAATTTTTGTGAAGTGTAATGTCTGTGTCTACATTCACTTTTTGCATGTGGATGTTCATTTATTCTCATACCATTTGTTGAAAACACTATCTGTTCTTCTGTATATTACCTTTTCTACTTTATCAAAGATAAGTTGATTATATTTACGTGGGTATATTCCTAGACTCTCTATTCTGTTCCAGAGATCTATTTGTTTATTCTTTCACAAATATTATATTGACCATAGTAAGTCTTGAAGTCAGGTAGTGTCAGTCCTCTGACTTCATTCTTTCTCAATACTGTGTTGGTTAGTCAGAACTGTTTGCATCTTCCTGTAAACTTTAGAATCAGTTTGTTAGTATCCACAAAATAACTTACTGGAATATTGACCGTGATCATGTTAAATCTACAGATCATGTTAGAATAACTGACATCTTAATAATATTGAGACTTCCTATTTATGAACATGAAATTTCTCTATAGTTATTTGATCTATTTCATCTGGGTTTCACTTTTTCTCACATAGGTCTTGTACATACTTTGGTAGATTTAAACCTAAGTGCTTCATTGTTGAGGGGTTGCTAACGTAAATTGTATTATGTTTTTAATTTCAAATTCCACTTATTCATTGTTAGTATATAGGAAAGTAATTGACTTTTGAGTATTTACCTTGGATACTGCAACCTTGCCACAATTGCTTATTAGTTACAGGTATTTGTTTGTTTGCTTTTGCAGATCCTTTTACATTTTTATAATAGACCACCATGTTATCTGTGAACAAATGGTTTTTTCTTCTTTTTTTCAATAGTTATTTTATTTTATTTTATTTTATTTTGTTTTGTTTTATTTAAGTTCCAGGTTACATGTGCAGGATATGTAGGTTTCCCTAACGCTCTCCAACGCCCCTGCCCTGGCCCTCCCCTGACAGGCCCCAGTAAGTGTTGTTCCCCTCCCTGTGTCCAAGTGTTCTCATTGCTCAACTCCCACTTATAAGTGATAACATGTGGTCTTTGGTTTTCTATTCCTGAGTTAGTTTGCTGAGGATAACGGCTTCCAGCTTCATCCACGTCCCTTCAAAGGACATGATCTCGTTCCTTTTTATGGCTGCATAGTATTCCACGGTGCATATGTACCATGTTTTCTTTATCTAGTCTCTCAGTGATGGGGATTGGGGTTGATTCCATGTCTTCACTATTGTGAATAGCGCTGCAATGAACATATGCACACATGCATCTTTATAATGGAATGACTTATTCCTTTGGGTACGTACCCAGTAATGGGATTGCTGGGTCAAATAGTATTTATGATTCTAAATCTTTGAGGATTTGCCACACTGTCTTCCACAATGGTTGAACTAATTTACATTCCCACCAACAGTGTAAAAGTGTTTTTATTTCTCCGCAACCTCCCCAGTATCTGTTGTTTCTTGACTTTTTAATAATCACCATTCTGACTGGCATAAGATGGTATCTCATTTTGGTTTTGACTTGCATTTCTCTAATGATCAGTGATGTTGAGCTATTCTTCATGTTTGTTTGTTTCTATTCTAAATACCTTTTATTTCTTTTCCCCCTCTTACTCCATTAGCTAGAATTTCCAGTGTGATGTTGAAAAGCAGTGGCAAGAGGAGACCCCCCCCCTTCCCTTGTTTCTGATCTTAGAAAACTTCAGGTTCCTCACCATTAAGTATCATGTTATTTGCAGGACTTTTTGTAGTCTTTATCAAGTTGGGGTAAGTCCCCTTTATTCCTAGTTTACTGGAGAGTTGTTTTTTTTTTCTTTTTAAATCATGAATGGCTGTTGGTTTTATAAAATGCATTTTTCTACATCTATTGGCATAATTTTTCTTCTTTATCCTGTTGATGTGATAAATTGTATTAAATGATCTTCTAGTGTTTAATCAGTCTTGCACACTTGGAATAAACCTCACTTGGTTGTAATGCATATTTATATATATATATATATTTGGATATGATTTGCTAATATTTTGCTGAGAATGTTTGCATTTATGTTCATGATAGACATTCATTTGTAGTTTTCTTTTCCTGTAATGTCTTTGTCCGGTTTTTATATTAAAGTAATTCTAGTTTCATAAAATGAGTTAGGAAGTATTCACTCTGCTTCCATTTTCTGAAAGAGAATGTAGAAAATCTGCATAATTTCTTGTTTAAATGTTTGGTGGAATTCACCAGTGAACTCATGTGGGCCTGGTGACTTCTGTTTGGGAAGGTTATAAATTATTGATTCAATTTATTTAATAGATGTAGTCTTATTCAGATGGTTTATTTGTTCTTGTAAGAGTTTTGTGGATTGTATCTTTTAAGGGATTTGTCTGTTTCATCTAGGTTATTGAATTTGTGGGAATAGATTTGTTCATAGTATTTTTAAAATGATTATCCTTTTAATGCCCATGGGTTCTGATATTTAATCTTTGACTTCTAATACAATTGTTTGTGTTCTCTCTTTTTTTTCATAAGTACCCTGGCTAGAGCCTTATCAATTACAATGATCTTCTCAAATAACTATCTTTTGGTTTCCTTGATTTTCTCTATTGATTTCTTATTTCCAGTTTCACTGATTTATGTTCTGATTTTTATTATTTCTTTTCTTTGCTGACTTTCTATTTAATTCACTCTTCTTTTTCTAATTTTTGAAGCTGGATGATCAGGTGATTAATTTTAGATCTTTTTTCAAATTTATACATTCAATAATGTACATTTCCTTCTAAGAAGTGCTTTCTCTATACATCATTTTTTGAGTAGTTGTGTTTTCAGTTTCATTTAGTTCAAAATATTTTACAATTTCTCTTGCAATTTCTTCTTTGACCCACACATTATTTAAAAGTGTGTTGTTTAATTTTCTAAGCATTTTGGGATTTTCCAGTTATTTTTCTGCTATTGTTTTCTATTTTCATTCCATTGTGGTATCAGAGCAGGCATTGTAAAACTGCAATTATTTTAAATTTATTAAGGTATGTTTGTATCCTAATAAGAGGTATATAATGGTGAATGTTCCATGTGAGCTTGAGAAGAATAACTATTCTCCTCTTGTTGGAAAAGGTAGTGTTTAGATGTCCCTAATATCCAGTTGATTGATGGTGATCTCGAGTTCAACAATGTACTGGATGAATTTTTACCTGCTGGCTCTGTCCATTTCTGATAGACAGGTGCTGAAGTTCCCAACAATAAAAGTGGATTAATCTATTTCTTATTGCAGGTCTATCAGTTTTTGCCTCATCTATTTTGATGCTCTGTTGTGAGGCCCATATACATTAAGGACTATTATATCATCTTAGAAAATTCACCTCTTTATCACTAAGTAATGTCCCTCATTGTTACTGATAACCTCCCTTGTTATGAAGTCAACCGTGTCTAAAATTAACATAGCTACTTCTACTTTCTTTTAATTAGCATCAACATGGTATATTTTTATCCATGCATTTATGTTTAATCTATATGTGTCTGTATTTAAAGTGAGTTTCTTGTAGAAAACATATAGTTGGGTCTTGTTTTTTTGATCTACTCTGACCATCTCTGTATTTTAATTGGCATGTTTATACCATTAATATTCAAAGTGATGCTGATAAATGCACGATATTTCTTACTGTTTACCATTTGTTGCTTTGTTCTTTGTTCCTAGATTAATCTTTTACTCTTTTTTGCTGCCTTTTGTGGTTTTAATTGAGAATTTTACATGATTCCATTCTCTCCTCTCTTAGCATATCAGTTGTATTTTATTTCTGCTTTTTAAATGGTTATTTTAGTGCTTGTAGTAAGGTTTTACAATCAATCCAAATTCACTTTTAAAAAACACTATACCACTTCACAGGCAGTGTGAGGACCTTATAATAACAAAATAATCCTACTTTTTCTTTTATTTCTCTTGTATCAATGCTGTCATTAATTTCACTTATATATAAATATATGCATATATAATATATATATACACACACAGATACATAAGCTTACATAATTAAATGTATTGTGGCTATTACTATTTTGAACAAACTCTTATCTGTTTGATCAATTAAGAATAAGAAAATAAGAGTTTTCATTTTACTTTCACTTATTTCTGTTCTGATGCCCTTCCTTTCTTTGAGTAGATAAAAGTTTATGACCTATAATATTATTTACTTCTGTCTGAAGGACTTTTTTTGACATTCCTTGAAGGGCACACCTAGTGGCAATATAATCCCTAAATTTTTGTGTAATCTGAGAAAACCTATTTCTTCTTCATTTTTGAAGAATAATTTCACACTTCACAGAAAACCAGGTTGGGGTAATTTTCTTTCAACATTTAAAATATTTCATTCTTTTCTCTTCTTGCTTGAATGGTTTCTAAAGATAATCAGAGGTAATTCTTACCTTTGTTCCTCTATAGTGAAGATGTGTATTTCTTTTGGCTTCTTTTAGGAATTTTTTTCTCATCTTTAATTTTCGTAGTTTGAAAATGATATTCCTCATGCTGTTTTTCTGGTATTTTTCCTGCTTCTATTTTTTGAGTTTCCTGAATCTGTGGTTTGGTGTCTGACATTAATTTGAAGAAATACTCAGTTTTTCAACAACTCAGATTGTTGTTTCAAAATTTGTTTTGTCCATCCTTTCTCTTTTTCTTTTTCTTCTTCTGCTATTTTCATTACACATAAATTACTTATACCTTATGTAGTTTCCCCATAGTTCTTAGATACTCTGTTCTGTTTTTGTCTGTTTCTCAGTATCTTTCTCTTTGCTTTTCAGTTATGGAGGTTTCTATTTAGATATACCTGATATGGGTTTGGCTGTGTCCTCACCCAAATGTCACCTTGAATTGTAACTCCCACAATTCCCATGTGTCATTGGAGGGACCCAGCAGGAGGTAATTGAATCATGGGGGCAAGTCTTTCCTGTGCTGTTCTCATGATAGTGAATACGTCTCATGAGATCTGATGGTGTTAAAAAGAGGAGTTCCCCGCAAGAGCTCTCTCTGTTTGCCTGCTGCCATCCATGTAAGACGTGATTTGCTCTTCCTTGCCTTCTGCCATGTTTGCGAGGCTTCCCCAGCCACGTGGAACTGTGAGTCCAATTAAACCTCTTTCTTTTGTAAAGTGCCGAGTTTTAGGTATGTCTTTATCAATAGCATGAAAAAGGACTGATACAATTCTTAAGCTCATAATTATTTTTTCTTCAGCCATGTCCAGTCTTCTAATAAGCCCATCAAAGGCATTCTTTATGTCTGTTACAGCGTTTTGATTTCTAGCTTTTCTTTTTGGTCCTTCTTTGAATTTCCATCCTCTGCTTACATTACCAACTTATTCTTATATGCTGTTTACTTTATCCACTAGAACACTTGGTATAGTAATCACGGACATTTTAGATCCTCAGTCTGATGATTCCAACACCTCTGCCATATCTGAGTCTGGTTTTGATGCTAACTGTGTGTCTTTGAACTATTTTTTGCCTGTTAGTGTCTTGTAATTTTTTCTTGATAGGTGAACGTGATGTACTGGGTAAAAGGAACTGCTGTAAACAGGCCTTCGATAATATTGTAGTAAGGTAGCAGGGGTAATCTTTCTATAGTACTATAATCAGGACTTTCAGAGAGCTTGTATCACTGAACTGTGAAGTTTACAAGTGCATCTCTTCCCACCCTTAGGTGGAACAGGATGGTTGGCATGGCCTGGAGTTGGCTGGCACACTTCTCCCAGGTCTGTTAGGCTCTGACAAACCCCAGCAGGTTAGACTTTCAATAAATACTTTCTCCTGAGGGTAGGCCTTTGTGAGATGAACCAAAGACTCTGGTGTATTTTTAAAATGATTTCTTTTCCCCTCTCCCTATCAGATAACTTGAGGGTTTGTTTTCTTTCTTTTTTTTTTTTTTTTTTTTTTTCCAATATTCATTGTGAGAACTGAAAAAGCTCCACAAGGTCAAACTCACAAAACTGTCAGTGTCTCCTGGGGACTTGGTCTCCCTGAAATTCTAATTTCTTCAATTTGTTCACCAAGGACCTCCAGGAGTTTATTCTAGCCCAGCATTGGTTCCTGAGGAGGTATATTAGTCTGTTCTCACATTGCTGTAGGGAACTACCTGGTAGTTTATGAAGAAAAGACATGTAGTTGACTCATAGTTTCTCAGGCTGTACAGGAAACATGACTAGGGAGGCTTCAGGAAACTTACAATCATGGTGGAAGGTGAAGGGGAAGTAGGCATGTCTTCACATGGCAGAGCAGGAGGGAGAGAATGGGGTGGTGCTACACACTTTTAAACAACCAAATCTCATGAGAACTCACTCACTATCACAGGAACAAGGTGGAAGTTCACCCCCATGATTCAACCACCTCCACCAGGCCCCTTTTCCAATACTGGGAATTACAATTTGACATGAGATTTGGGTGGGGACACAGAGCCAAACCACGTCAGGAGGTTTCTGCTCATGGGTATCTGCTCTGGGCAGTTGTCATTCTCTGTATTTGCCTGTCAGTCTCTCCAAATGTGGGGGCAGCAGGTGGCCCTGTGACCTCACTGCTCTTAAAGACCTAAGAATAATTGCTAATTTTTTAGTTTCTTCAGCTTCTTACTTACTGTTGAGATAGAATGGTGACTTCCCAGCTATTTACGTGTCAGACCAAAAACTGAAACTCTCTCACTTTTAATGGATAATCTTGATAGATACATAATTCTAGGTGGGTGATTTTTATCTTTCAAAATGTTAAGCATTTTTCTCTACTCTCTTTTTTCTTGTTTGATAAAAGGGAGTCTAATTCTTTATATGTAGAATGTCTCATTCCTCTGACTTCTTTCAATATTTTATCTTTGTCTTTGATTTCCCACAGTTTATATCTATGTGTGTGTATATACACAAATTACGTATATACACACATATGTGTATGGTTTTCTATATAATTTGTATCTATCTTGCTTGTTGTTCTCTGAGCTTTCTCAACGTGTGGTTTGATGTCTTTCTCTAATTTTAAAAAATTTTCCATTGTTATTACTTCAAGTTTTATTCAGATTTTTGATTTTTTTAAAACTTATTTGAAGTTTTGTCTGTCTGTTTGTTTCTTCTCCTTATGGTGTTACCATTACGAATGTTTTGCACTTTTGTAATTGTCTCACAGTTCTGGAATACTCTGTTTTATCTCTTAATTAGCATTTGCCTTTCACTTTCGGAAATTTCTATTGACTTACCTTCAAACTCCCTGGGTCTTTCCTTGGTCATGTCCAGTCTATGGCTGAGTCTCTCCAAGGCATTCTTCATTTCTATTACAGTGGTTTTTTTTTTTTTTTATTTCTACCATTGCTGTTTGAGTCTTTATTACAGTTTTTATCTTTCTGCGTACATTTCCTATCTGTTGTTTTTCATGTTATTCACTTTTCCATTAGAGCCCTTAGCATATTAATCACAGTCGTCTAAAACTCCTGGTCTGATCATTCCAAAATTCTGCCATGTTTGTCTGGTGGTGGTGCTTATTCTGTCTCTTCCAGTTATTGTTCTTTAATCTTTAAATATGTGCTTGTAATTGTTTGTTGATAGTCAGACATGGTGGTTGCATTAAACGACTCAATCAGGCTTTAGCGTGAGGTTTTGTGTTTAAATGGCTGTGAGTTAGACAGTGTTTGCTGTTTTCTGTAGCTATCTGTGTCATAGGAAAACATTTCCTCTTCTGTCCTTGTTTCTGTCTCTTGTCATGGTTGGGTTCCCTACAGACTTCTTAAATAAGGTCTGAAACACGCACTTCTTTCTGCTGTATTCTGCCTGGTATCAGCTCCAGTAGCAGTTTCTGCTTCTGGGCTTCTGCTTTGGTAATCTGTGATTGTCCATCTGTCTATCCCCTCTCTAATTTGGGGAGCAGTGGTTTGTTCTGTGACCTCAATTCTCCCATGGAGCCATGAAGAGTTGGTGATTTTCAGTTTATTCAGCTTTTTTGTTGTTGTGAAAACAAGATTGATGACTTTGAAGCTTCTTACATGCCAGATCAGATTAGGACCAGTTCTGAACATTCAGCAGAGAGTATTCAAGGAGTTCAACTCCCAACTTGAATCATATCTAAAATTCTTACAGTTAAACCTCACTTTCTAAGTAGTGATCAGATCACCTTTTCTTTCAATGTTCCAGTTTTTACTGGGAAGAAATATAATCATTTAATAATTCCCATTACAAAGCAACTTCTCAGAATGTATCCAAATGATCTTTTCTTGATTTTTTGTAACACACTCAAATATTCTTTTGTCACATTATACTCACTGTAAAATCAGATTTTCAATAAACTTTGGAAAAACAGAAGATATAAAAACATTATTATCAAGCAAGTTAAAAAGAGGTCACATAGCATGTTAAGTCCCACTTTCTGAACTATGTGACTCCAGTTATCACTATGCATGACCTTTTCTTGGATTAAAAGACAGAGCCACCTGCGAAGTGAGAGGGGTGAGTAATGGGGGCCTGGATTTGAGCGCTGTGCCATGGTTTTACATTGCTGTGTTTGCTGGATGCTTAAATCTTAGCCATGTATTAAATCTAGATAAAATTCATGAACTCTTGCTCAACTTTAATATTACCATTTCTCCAATAAAATTAATTTCAAACATTATTAATAATTACAATTCTTTTTTGTACAGTGAGTTTTAAATGCTACCACCTCTGATGGGGCTGATTTCTGATTAGAGTATTTTAAACCTTGACCAGTGGTTCTATGCAGTAGATTAAATTTGCACACACACATCACAGTGATACGGACAGGAGACAGGGAAATACTGGGTAGAATAGGGCTGTTCCCTGGCAAAGGCCCCACCCTCAAGCCTGAAGATACCCGCCCTAAACGAGGAGAGGGATTTCTATTTTCATGCTCAAAAAGTTGCCTTTTGATTCACCACATCCCCTATCCCGCCCCCATGTAAAACTGAGACCTTAGCAGGGACACACACAAGCAGCTTAACATCGGGACCAGCAGACCAGTGATGAGGAACAAGGCAGAGAAAAAGAGAAGAGGAAGGACATCTGGATACGGAGGGGAGTTCAGCCACAGGTGGTCAGGAAGGAGTCCAGCTGCTGAGTGACCCCATTCCAGGGGAAGACCACCTTCCTACTCCATCCCCCACTTACCGCTCCCCATCCATCTCGCTGAGAGCCACACCCACCACTCAGTACTCCATCCCCCACTTCCGGCTCCCCGTCTATCTCGCTGAGAGCCACACCCACCACTCTGCACTCCCTCCCCCACTTCCGGCTCCCAGTCTATCTCGCTGAGAGCCACACCCACCACTCTGCACTCCATCCCCCACTTCCGGGTCCCCATCCAAATCGCTGAGAGCCACACCCACCACTCTGCACTCCATCCCCCACTTCCGGCTCTCCATCCATCTCACTGGGTAAAACTTTGCACTCGTCTTTCAAGCCCACATGTGATCTGATGCTTCACGTACACTAGGCAAGGACTTGGGATGCAGAAGGCTGTGACACTGGCCCCTGCCTTTGGGATAAGGCAGAGGGTTCATTGAGCTGATTAACGCATGAGGCATTTGCAGATGGCAAATCTAAAAGAGTTTGATAACACACACCCTCTTAGGCTTTGAGAGTCGCAGACACCCTCCCCTAGATGCTGTCCTGGGGGCAGAGCCCAAAAGCGCTCTTGCCAGCCTCTGCACCTGCCTGTCTCCATGCTCCCCCTAGGAGTTTGAGCTGTGGTGCGACCAAGCAGGGGACATCCCTGTAGCATATTCTGCAAGGAGAATCAGGGAACTGTCCTGTTTCAACAGTTTGCTGTGAGGTATTTGATAACTAGTTTCTCCACACATATTATAAAAGCAGGAGAATGTGGAAGGGGTAAGGATGATAGATGAGGAGCAGGGAGAGAAAGCTCTAAAGACAAACCTGATGGTGCTGCCAGGGACAGGCTGGAGGTGACGAGATGCCATCCCTCACTGTCAGTGTGACCAGTTATTCAACGTGTTCATCCTTCCTGCTGGCCTAAGGTCCCACACTGGCCCTAGGAATCTTGTTGTCATTTGATGAGGTGTCTTCACGAAGCAAGGACATGCCATCACTTGTCTCATTCACCCTCTGGCTGTCCCTGGTGCCCATACACGTTGTCTGACCTGATTTATTCACCTATCAAGCCAGAACAAAGACAAACAAGGGCAATGCTAACAGTGGGTCTTATTGCAGAGTATTGGATGCTCTTAAGGAAGAGGAAAGACTATGATTTGGAGCTGGGTGAAATAACAGGTATTTGGAAAAAGGCTTCACTTATTTTCTTCCCCAAATGATATTTTCAGATAAGGAAAGATTCAAACACTAGCTTTGATAATTATATAGCAAATGATAAAATGAGGAAATAGCTTCGGAATAAATATGAAACGTAGAAGCAAATCAATATTAAAGAAGATTACTTATTTGAATCTTCATGTGTTACTCAGTTATAAGCTCCTCTTTCCCCACTCAAACTGTGGACTCAAGTATCACAATAAATTTTTTTTTCATAGCAAAAACTGTTTAATTTTCAAATTATATTCAGATACAGCTAATACAAATCACATACCTAGTGGATGAATTGGGTTATATTATTACACATAATATTTGTTATGATTGAATACTAAAGTAGACGTCAAAAATACAAATCAAATTACCTGGTAAAATTGCATTACACCCTCATTTACAACATTGTAATATATTTATTTGTTTGAAATTATATTTTTTACTTGTGACTTGCATTGCTCTGAGGAAAATTTTATTAAAATAATTTTCCTAGAAATTATTAAAATTTTATAGAAAATTACCTACCTTGAGTTCCAAAAAGTCACATTACTTCTAAATAAAATGTATTTACTATTCAAAATCAAAACAAATTAAAATTTGGCTTAAATATTTCAAAATGTTTTGAAACTTTTACATACACTTGTAATGACGGGAAAACTTTTTTTTTCTATTTTAACATAAAACACCAATGTAACTTTTACTTAGTACAATAAGGCTTTTGAATACACTCACACACACATGCAAGGAAGGAAGAGAGAAAGAGACAGACAACATTTTAAGAAATATTCTTGCATAAAATTAAATAAATGGCAATAGAACTTTCTTGGTTATAGGATATTGTAGGTACAGGCAGGTGATCACTCTTGCTACAGTAACTGGAACAACTAACACAGTTTAAAAATTATTTTAAAATGTATGTGGAATCTAAAGAAGCCAAAAGGACTAGAAGAACTATAATTCTAGGTAGAAAAATATTCTCTGAAGTAGACTGAAATCATCGGAAACCTAATGTCTTTCAGAGAATTTGTTGAATTAGGCTTATCATCCACAGAAGACCACTTGAAACAGCAACCGAGTTTTAAAGGCTACCTGTGTTGAGATTAGAGGAACTTCAAATGCATGTCCTTTTTTAAAACCATGTAATATCTGATGGGCGCTAAGGCATAGAAACCTGGAGGAATGGACTGGAAAGACAGATTGAATCACCTGCAGGTTCACTGTGCGTAGGAAACAAAGTCTCGAGAGAGAAACTCAGCCTCAAAACATTTGAAACAAAAAGTGACTGAAACTAACTAAAGCTAAAGTCCAAACTGGGCATGTCAAAATTCATGATGGTATTGAGTTGATGACCCTCTTATTCTATATGCCTAATAAATGAATTGGAAAACCACATCTGCAGATAAATAACATTGACTTTCTTCTCTATAGTTTACTTAAAAACAGGGTCCTCCCACCAAAATAAATGATAAGTATGTGAGGGGATGCATAGGCTGATTTGCTCAACCAAGCCATTTTACAGTGTATGCATATTTCAAAACATCATGCAGTACATGATAAATATATACAATTTGTGTCAATTAAAAACATCTAAGAAATGCCAGATACTGAAGTCTTCCTGTTCTATTCTCTGCCTTTTGGGAGAAGTTGCAGAATATTGAGTCCAACTTACTTTGTTTACAGTGAGAAAAACAGGGACCCCCAGACCGACTGATTCCAGAATGGCCTCCGTCCACCCGTGAAACAGAGAGAGCCTGACATTGGAACTGTGGCAGTCTCTTCTGTGGAAAGAGGAGTCATTCAAATGTTGACTTGAAAATCCAGTCTGCAGCTGGTGAAACTGAGGCAAACTTACCTCCAGGCAGGCTTTTGCCACACCCAGCTAGTTGATTCTTCTGACCTACCTGGGCTTCAATCTGCTGGTAAAAACTGACCATTTGTGCTTCATGTATTATCCCTCCCACTGTTTGTCATTTGTTTTCATGGATCTTCAGTGACTGTTAGTTGAGTTTTGAAAATTAGACTGTTAAGTCCTGAAAGTCACTGACTCTGACGAAATAAGTTCTCCATATATGTTTGTGGAATAATATTCTTGTTGTTTTGAAAAGACTGATTCAAATGCAGCACACTTTTTAATTTAGTACTTTGAAAAAGAGCTAATTTTGTAAAACTTCCTCTGAATGCTATAAGAAATGTATTAGGACCTGATTATTTCTTGTAAGTCCAACTTGGAAGAACCTAAAATCTATTTCTTACTTATAATTTTACATTGGTCCTCAAGTCCCGTGCATTACCCAAAGCATCCTTGCCAACTTAATATGGTATTCTTCCCATAAGGACAGAAAACATAAAAGCTCAAAATCAAAGACTGCAAAATTATCATATTTCTCTATCAACTGATGAGTGGTTAAACAAAATGGAATATATCTAGACAATGTGAAATATTATTTGACTGTAAAAAAGAATTAAGTACTAATTCATGCTACAATGTGGAAGAACATTGAAAATTTATGCTTAGTAAAAAGCCAGACACAAAGGCCATGTGGTCTGTTTTTCCATTTGAGTTAAAGGTTCAGAACTGGCAAAGGTATAGAGACAGGAAGAACACAGATTCGCTGTGGTTTTTGACTGGGGACTGGGGGAATGATGGGACTGAGCTGGTCGTAGCTAAGGAGTACAGGATTTCTTTCTGGAGTGATGAAATTGTTCTCAACTTTGTTGTTTTGATTGTTGCACAACTTCAGGAATGTACTAAAAAAAATGCTGCATTGTATAATTTGTGGTTGAATTGTATTGTAAGCAAATTGCACCTCAATAAAGCTGTTAAAAACATATAAAGGAAAAAACCAAGGTCCAACAAAATAATGACAGGAGATTAAAAGAGGTAGGAAAACATAACATATAATCAAGCAAAAAAATCAATAATAACAGCCACCCCACTGACTGACTTAGGCAGTGACTTAGGCAGATAAATAATATAAATTTGTTAAAATATGTAGAAGAAATGTAAAATAGAGTAAAAATGGAAAATTTAATGGAAAATTGGAATCTATAAAAAAAGAATAAAAAATGCTCTATAACAAAATAATGAAATCGAATTAAGAGCTCATTGAATGATTTTAACAACAGCCTAGACACAATATTGAACAAAATTAGCAAACTGAAAGACATGTCAATGGAAAATATAGTGTCAATAAAACAAATAAGTTAAGAAAACTGTAATAAATGGGTAGACTATGGTCAGACGGTCTCATATACATATACATATATATATATATATATATATATATGTGTGTATTTGGCAGCTTTGAACTTCCAGTTGGAGAGTGGAACAAAAGCAAATAACTGAATATGCAACAATTGAGAATTTTCAAATAATGATGAACTATATCAATGCAGATACTCAATATTTTTAGCTAAACCCAAGCAAAGTAAATATGAACAAAACTACACTTAGGTACACCATAGTCCAATTGCCGAACAACAAAGATTGAATTCAGGAAGAAATAAACACTGGAAAATATACATTTGTGAGTAAATATTAAAATATAATTACTGTTTAAACCAAAACCAATAACTATATCTATTGAAATTTGCAACAGGTGTGGAGGAAACTAAACACATGGCAATGTTAACACGAAGATGCACAGGAGGTAAAAGATCTAAACTCCTATAAGATTCTTTCATGATTCTGGACATAGAAAAAGCATTGTTTTATTAAATAATCTAGTACAGGGTAGATTTTAATATGTAGACTTACAATTAAAATAATAAAGTGAAAAAATTATGAAATGTCACTAATAGAAAAGGTTATGATTAAAATTACTTGATTATCCCAAAAGAAGATTAGGAAGGAGGAATAAAGAAACAAAGAACAGATAAGACAAATATAAAACAGATAGTGAGGTGAAAAAGGAAACAACAATAATATTAAATGAAAATGCAGAAGCCAGGCCCGGTGGCTCACGCCTGTAAACCCAGCACTTTGGGAGGCTGAGGTGGGCGGATCACCTGAGGTCGGGAGTTTGAAACCAGCCTGGCCAACCTGGTGAAACCCTGTCTCTACTAAAAATACAAAAAACTAGTCAGGCGTGGTGGCACGTGCCTGTAATTCCAGCTACTAGGTAGGCTGAGGCAGGAGCATTGCTTGAACCCGGGAGGCAGAGGTTGCAGTGAGCCAAGATTGTACCATTGCACTCCAGCCTAGGTAGCAAGAGCAAAACTCCATCAAAAAAAAAAAAAAAAAAAAAAAAAAAAAAAAGGAAAAGAAAAGAAAAGAAAATGCACTTCACATTGGAAAACAACGCATTGTTCTCTTAAATGGTAAACTCACTTAGAAATCTATGAAGTTGCTGGTTGAAACTGGAGGGGTGATAAACTTTGAAAAACAGGTTTGATGAACTCCAACATTTAAAAATTATGCAAAGAAGAAGCCAGTAAAGGAGGATGTGAACCAGGAATCCGAAAGCTTGAGAAGAAAACCAGGATAAAGCTGTCTCACCCATGTCAAAGAAGGAAGGTTTTGGGAAAGCGAGAGTTATGAAGTACTGAATGTTGCTGAGACGTGGTGAAGATGAGGACAGAACAGGGTCTACTGGAATTGGAATCATGGTCTGTTCTTTTGTGTCCTTATAAAGAGCATTCTTTGTGGAATCTGGGAGAAAAAATATGTAAATTGAAGAGCAAAGTATTATTGAGAAAGTGAGAGGCAAGTGCATTTGTAACACTTTCCAGAAGTCTGACTGTACAGAAAAATGGGTAAGAGATGCAGTATCAAGAGGGCTTGAGAAATCATGGGTGATTTTGTTTTTTCAGTGAGAGATAATGGACCATGTGCTTTTAAGTGATTTTTTTATGGAAGCATAATATACACACAGAAAAAATGCACAAATAACGTGTACAGGTAGATATTACCTAACTCTTGTGAAACCTCCATTGCTTTTCAAGACATGCACCAGTACAAGAAACTTAGAAAAACATCCCCAGTTTCCTCCTGGTCTTTATCTCTTTCAAAAGAAAGAAATTTGCAGATTTCTATCACCATTACTTTGCTTTGCATATTATTGAACTTGATATAAGTGAAATCATACAGCACATGCTCATATATGTAAGACTTCCTTCACTCAGTCTTCTATTTATAACTCTTTCTTTTTTTTATTGTACTTTAAGTTCCAGGGTACATGTGTACAATGTGCAGGTTTGTTACATATGTATACATGTGCCATGTTGGTTTGCTGCACCTATTAACTCATCATTTACATTAGATATATCTCCTAATGCTATCCCTCCCCCCTCCCCCCACCCCACGACAGTCCCCAGTGTGTGATGTTCCCCTTCCTGTGTCCAAGTGTTCTCATTGTTCAGTTCCCACCTATGAGTGAGAACATGCAGTGTTTGGTTTTCTGTTCTTGCAATAGTTTGCTGAGAATGATGGTTTCCAGCTGCATCCATGTCCCTACAAAGGACATGAACTCATCCTTTTTTATGGCTGCATAGTATTCCATGGTATATATATGCCACATTTTCTTAATCCAAAATGAATGGATTAATAAATTGTAATATATTCACACAATAGAATACTGTGCAATAATTAGAATAACTGATCTAGAACTACTCATAACAGTATATCTAAATATCACAAACATAATCTTGATGAAAGAAACCAGACAAAAACAGGGGAAACTAATCAATGCTGTCAGATGTCAAGATTGTGATTATTCTTGGAGGTGGACATGGGGCGGCCTTCGGGGATACTGGTGATATTTTGTTTCTTGATCTGGGTATTGTTTACCTGGCTGTGTTCAGTTAGTGAAAATTCAAAGAGCTGCACAGTTATGTATACTTTTTTGGTATTCATACAATAGGTCAATAAATTATTTATAAAATGTTAAAAAAAAAAGTCCCCTCCTCTTCCAATGATTTCAAACTCCAATTTTTATTTCTTTGTTTCTGTGAGGATGTCAAAAGCTCTGCTTAATGTTTTAACCTCTTAGGGATAGCTTCCTCCTTGGTTTCTCAATCTTTAACTCCTGAGCATCTAAGGATTTGGCCGTGGCTTCAAGGGCAAAAGCCTTGGGGAACACAAGTTATGGGGATGAAGTTGGGGGGTTCCTCCTTCAATAAAATGATGAGTATCCCAACAGGAAGAACTAAGGAAAAGATGCACATGCAAGTGGCTGTTTCTGTAGTTGTGTTGGTTAAAAAGGAGATGGTTGTTATACCGAGTACTTATTCTCAATAAAGGAAAGAAAGTCATCAGTTGACATCAAGCCAGAGAAGTTGATAGCAAGATAAAGTGAGGATGCAAGAGAATTTGAACAGAAAGGATGATACTGAGAACCAGCAATCTTAAAAATGAGAAAACGTGTATTGTAGAAAAAGGCTAGTGAATTGCCAGGCAAGTTACGTAATTGTTCTGTAAGGGAATTTTCTCACCTGTTTTATTTATTCAGCCCATTTTGCAGGGTTGATGCAGACTCTTAAGAAGTAATGGCTGCAAAATGCCTGTAAAAGCTACAAAGTGTTATAAAATGAACAAAGTGCAAATAAAAAGTAATGATCAGTAAAAGAGGAACACGGGGTTGGGAGGTGTCATGAAAAGCAGAGTAATGAGTAACATCCAAGTTCTTACCATTGACCCTCGGGAGAAATAGGGAGACCTGATTCAAGACATCTGGTTTTAAAAAGGCATTCCTATCTTTAGCGAGGAGGAAGCGGGAGGTATGGCAGCTTAGTGGTATCAAGTCCAAGAACCTTGCTAGTGTACCAGGAAAGTGGTTTGAGCCTAAAACTCTTGTGTGAAATTTTAGAAGACTGTCCATTTTCTGTTTTTACTTTTCAATAATTAGAACATCTGAGCAATTCTGCATTTCTGAAGCAGACAAGATGGAAAAACAAGGGTTAAGATTCATTACTGTTATTATTGTTATTGTATTTTTTAATAAATGCAGACTCTTAACCTGCTATCCCCAAAGAGTTTCTGCAATCACTAGGCATTCAGCCAAACAGTCATGTATTATTCATAAGGATGGTTTGTTTACTTTAAAAGATATTCAAGGCCTGCTACAATTGCATATTGCCTCCGACTCTCAGATAGCATCTGTGAGCCATCAATGTTTCCTGGAAAATTCTTTCCATCTTGAAGGCTTGAGACACTTGGTCTGTACCCTCACTAGGCTTCTGTGATTCCTGTGTCTTGGCCATGTGTGTTCACACTGCAATGTGTCATAGTCAACATTTTTAACAACCAGTACAATCACATTGATTGCTGAGTACCAATCTTGCAAGGAGCTCTCTTTATATAGCTCTACTATTGTAT
Organism: Macaca fascicularis; assembly: GCF_037993035.2. Taxonomy (NCBI): domain Eukaryota; kingdom Metazoa; phylum Chordata; class Mammalia; order Primates; family Cercopithecidae; genus Macaca; species Macaca fascicularis. The sequence continues at coordinate 6,433,193 of NC_088378.1, forward strand.
GAATCACTTTTGTACGCTTGTCTCTCTAAGTAGTTTTTGTGTTTATTGAGGACAGGATCTGTAGCTAAGAGCCTTGAAAGGATTCAAGATTTTCTGAAAGTTGCCAGTAATATCCCAGGTACTCAAGCAATAGGATTGGTTAGTGTTTTCCACAGTGAATGAGGTTGAAAACTATTTGTTAACTGAATGACTTATTCCTTGGTCTGGTAATAAATGATGAAGCCTTAATTTGGGCAACATATAATGAGTGCCTACAATCTGCAGTGCTCAGTGCTTTGTGTTCCTATTAAACTTCTATTAAGTCGATGGAGTAGAAAGCATGGTTCATCCCCATCAGTTAAGTTTAATTCATTGAAGAGACAATAAATGCATTTTAATGATAATAACTCACCTTGTAGAGAATGCAATACTTTACAAAGAACTTTAACCACATGGGAGCCACGTATAGCTCGTATAGAATAAGTAAAGCAAGTTCTATAATCCCATTTCACGAGCATTGAGAAACTGAGTTTCAGAGTTACATATACTAGTGAATGGCAGAGCAGAGGCTTCAACTGCATTTGCATGATGCTCCTGGATTTGTGCGGCCAGGTAGCCATGTCAGTGAGTGTGGGAAGCAGCACATGCTGAAACCTAGTGGTGGGATCAAACCTGGTGTGGCTGAGGAACTGCAGTCCCCATGTGTCTGAAAGCAATGGAACCTTGTAAAATAAGTTTGGCCCTGGACTCAGAAGATGGTGCAGGCTCACGGGAAACAAAAGTTGGAGAAGATATGCTAACCGCCCAGAAATATGTGAGACCAAGCTTCAGTGAATACTCAGCTTGACATATCTGATGGACCACCCAGGGCTCTACCTAACCGAAGCTGAGGTCTGGGTTTTATGTAGATAAAAAATTGGCTAAGAAAACAGTGGGTAAGTGGAATTGAGCAGACAATGGGAGTCATTGCTAGATTTCATCAAGGAATTGACACTGTCAAAAAGGTTTTAATCTATTCATTGAAAAATTTATTTCATTGGAACATTGGGCAAAAGAGTGGTTGTATTTATTGTGTGTTACATAGATCATGATACATTATTTTTATACAATTGTAAAATAATCTTTTAAATCACCACTTTAATAGGGTTGTAATTTTACTCAAAACTAGAATAAAAAATGAAACCCATACATATAAATATATATATATTTAACTTAGAAAGATGCAGCTGGGTTTCAAAATTGGCCTCATGCATTTTCCTTCCATAATTTGGCAAAACTACAGCAACCTCCTCTCAAACATTGGCCTCCTTCCTTGTTTTAGCACAATGGGAGCTTTCACATTTCTTCCAAAAGGCTTATTCACAATTATGCAACCCTTTATGGGAGCTTCCTACAGAAAACCACACAGAGTGATGCAGGCACCCTGGTTGTCTGGGTTCCTGCCGAGAGGTAGCAATTTGATGAGAGCAAGGAAGCCAGACTCCATCGTGAGTAAGATTTTAATGCGTGATCCTAGCATACTAAAAGAATAACGGCCCTACTCATAGCATTCACCTTAATGAAAATGCAGTCAAACCTTCAAAATGCACTTAATTTTAAAAGTATTCCTCATTCATACACAGCAACCAGATTATGCACTACATCTTTGTGTGTGTGTGAACGTAAGTTCATGGGTCAAAGAGAAATATGCTTTCTGTGTTTAAACTGAAAAAAAAAAAAAATTCCCTGCAAATTGCAATGAAGTATCATATTTCCACTCTAAGAGACTGAAAATTATTCAAAAATATGTATTTAAAAAAGACTAGCAATGAAGCATGAAATATTTAGTTTCCTGAGACAGCAGTGCTAACTCTCTTTTATTGTTTTCCTAACATCCTATGAGAAGTTGCGTTCAGATAAACAGTTCAACCACTTCAGATTTGCTGACTGTTTACTTTAATATTTTTCAATAATTATGTAATTAGCTCATCAACTCTTTCACACTTGGTATTTCCCTCCTAGCTACTTGGTTTGTTTACTTTAGGGACTTTCTGAAGTTCTGTGCACAGAATTAACAAGTGGAATAATTTATCTCTCTGCCTTTTGCAAAGAGTCATTCTAATTCAGAACACCTTTACCCTCATAAAGTCCTTGACGCTTTGAGGCTGCCATGGTTCTTAGTAGTTACTGATCCAGGAATTGATTTAAAATACAGTTCACTCTTTATTCTGTTACATTGTTATTTCTTAACCAATAGGTTTTGTATCTGAAGTGATTTCTAAAGAAACTTTCGGTTGACGACATTCATTACTAATCAAAGGGTCGTAATATGTAAAATATGAAACTGGTACAGATTTGGGACTGAAACAAAAGAGAGAGACATAGTGACATGCTCCTTGAGGAGATGAAAGCAGAAGTAAATAATTTCTAAAGTTTTGAATGAGAATTGCTGGCATTTTTTTATTCTTGTGTTTTTAGATGTGCTAAGGTGCAGCACAGCGAGGCAGGAAGCCCATTCAGAGAGCTGGCCTGAGCCATGCAAGCGGTGAGAGGGGCAGTTGAAGGGAATGAAGACAGGGCTCTGTCCCCTCTGAATGGAATGGGGGTCTCAACAGAGAGAAGCAATTGCCAAGTGATAGAAAAGCAGGAGGCTCTTAATAGATATGCCCAGGACTGAGGTCATAGGCAACAAGATAATAGTCAGATCCAGTTATAAAAGCTACAAAAGAAATCAGTGGAAAAAATGCACATAGATTAACTAAGATTTTCCCAGGATCTGGGAAGTCACACTAAAGAAGTACAAAGTGGTAGAGTAGAAATTCAATTGAAATAGATTACTTAAAGGAAGAACTCTGAAATAATTCCAACTCTTCTAAAAATATACTGCCTAGCAAGGAATAAGCTTTCTATGACTTAAGGTGTTCAAACACAATTTACCATAATATCTTGAGTTCATTTCAGGACATACTCAGATGTTAGCTATATGATTATACAAAATTACCTAAAAGTTCTATTTTAATACTTAATCCATGTTCTAAACTTTTTTCTTTTACTAATTTATTTTGTAGCCATTCTCATGGATAGGAAGAATCAATATTGTGAAAAGGCCATACAGCCCAAAGTAATTTATAGATTCAATGCCATCCTTATTAAGCTACCAATGACTTTCTTCACAGAATTGGAAAAAACTGCTTTAAAGTTCATATGGAACCAAAAAAGACCCCGCATTGCCAAGACAATCCTAAGCCAAAAGAACAAAGCTGGAGGCATCACGCTACCTGACTTCAAACTATACTACAAGGCTACAGTAACCAAAACAGCATGGTACTGGTACCAAAACAGAGATATAGACCAATGGAACAGAACAGAGTCCTCAGAAATAATACCACACATCTACAGCCATCTGATCTTTGACAAACCTGACAAAAACAAGAAATGGGGAAGGGATTCCCTATTTAATAAATGGTGCTGGGAAAATTGGCTAGCCATAAATAGAAAGCTGAAACTGGATCCTTTCCTTACTCCTTATACGAAAATTAATTCAAGATGGATTAGAGACTTAAATATTAGACCTAAAACTATAAAAACCCTAGAAGAAAACCTAGGTAATACCATTCAGGACATAGGCATGGGCAAGGACTTCATGTCTAAAACACCAAAAGCAATGGCAACAAAAGCCAAAATTGACAAATGGGATCTAATTAAACTAAAGAGCTTCTGCACAGCAAAAGAAACTACCATCAGAGTGAACAGACAACCTACAGAATGGGAGAAAATTTTTGCAATCTACTCATCTGACAAAGGGCTAATATCCAGATTCTATAAAGAACACAATCAAATTTACAAGAAAAAAACAAACAGCCCCATTAAAAAGTGGGCAAAGGATATGAACAGATACTTCTCAAAAGAAGACATTCATACAGCCAACAGACACATGAAAAAATGCTTATCATCACCTGCCATCAGAGAAATGCAAATCAAAACCACAATGAGATACCATCTCACACCAGTTAGAATGGCAATCATTAAAAAATCAGGAAACAACAGGTGCTGGAGAGGATGTGGAGAAATAGGAACACTTTTACACTGTTGGTGGGACTGTAAACTAGGTCAACCATTGTAGAAACAGTGTGGCGATTCCTCAAGCATCTAGAACTAGAAATACCATTTGACCCATCCATCCGATTACTGGAGGTAAACCCAAAGGATTATAAGTCATGCTGCTATAAAGACACATGCACACGTATGTTTATTGCAGCACTATTCACAATAGCAAAGACTTGGAATCAACCCAAATGTCCATCAGTGACAGACTGGATTAAGAAAATGTGGCACATATATACCATGGAATACTATGCAGCCATAAAAAAGGATGAGTTCGTGTCCTTTGTAGGGACATGGATGCAGCTGGAAACCATTCTCAGCAAACTATTGCAAGAACAGAAAACCAAATACCGCATGTTTTCACTCATAGGTGGGAATTGAACAATGAGATCACTTGGACACAGGAAGGGGAGCATCACACACTGGGTCCTATTGTGGGGAGGGGGTAGGCGGGAGGGATAGCATTAGGAGATATACCTAATGTAAATGACGAGTTAATGGGTGCAGCACACCAACATGGCACATGTACACATATGTAACAAACCTGCACGTTGTGCACATGTACCCAAGAACTTAAAGTATAATAAACAAAAAATAAATAAATAAATAAATAAACACGATCTTTGCTAGTATTATAAGAAAGGCATAAAAATGGTCTCTAATTTTGCTGCAGTACCATACTTCCTGGCTTGCAGTGTAACCTTTCTTTGTGATGTTATTCTGATTCAACAAAAAAAGTAAAGAGACCACTTCTTAAAAGTGCGTTTAGACTAATAATTGCTAAAAATAGACGTATGACAACCTTTTCATATTTAACTTCTGAACTCAAGCATATAATATTAACACATTTTTTAGCAGCTATAGTGTGTATAACCTAGTATGCAGATAAAAGTAGAGAGAAGTGGGCCTAAAATCAACATGAGAGCTAAATAAATTACAAATAATAAATAAATATTATCATATTTATAATAAAATATTCATAATAAATATATTTATAATATAATAATTTATAATTTATGATGTAATCATTATAGTAATTTATAATATTTATAGTATAATAATTATAATAATAAATAAGCAATTAAATAGTAAAGATACATAAAAATTCTAGTACAATGACTGGCACATAGCATGTGTTTGGTATGTACGTCATTATTATTTTTACAACTGTTTAATTATGACTTCCCAGCACAAAATCATAAGCTTTTTAAAGTAAATAAAAGAGAAAAATATATTCACAGATTGTTATATTTTCATTCAGTTGTATATATTGCTTTATTTTCTTTGAGACACTCCCTGTGACCTATGTTGTACTCTGAGTATGTGTTTAATTTCCAAGTGTTTGGAGATTTTTCATGTTGTCTATCTAGTATGGATTTCTAGTTTGATTCCATTACAGTTAGAAAACATACTCTGTGAGACCTAACTTATTTCAAATGTGTTGAGATTTGCTTCATAAACCAGAATATGATCTATCTTTTGACTGTTCCATGGAAAATCAAAAAATATGTGTTTCTCGCTGCTGTTGGTGGAGTGGTCTGCAGAGATCGATTGGACCCTGTCGACTGATGTTCATTCACGGACTACTGAAAAGCTCCTCTTTTATTATGTTTCACAGCTTTATATATTAGATGATATCACTTGTTTAGCTTTTATTTTTTAAAACAGTGCAAGATATATTGCATTGTCTTTATAAGGCTGATAGTCTTAATTACAGTGTAGATTCCCACACAGCCTTCTCTCAGAACACTGTTTCAAAGAACTTTAATAGTTGCTTAAAGGATTTCATTGTTATGAACAAAGGACCCCATTATAAAATGTAAAATTAGGCAATGATAACAGCTTTACTTCCTCCAGTAACTTCTTAGAAATATCAATGTACTAATGTAACACTAATATGAAGAGACCCCACCAATGACTGCATGTCTTCTTTTGTGGTGGTCACTGTAAGGGTAGCAACTTACCTCCCACTTTAGCAGACATATATGTCCAGCCTAATGGACACCTAGAATCGGCTCTTCAACACTTTAAGATGGGAAAAGATGGGAGAGGATATAGAAGGGGAAACACACGATGCTGATATCTAAGCTAGATGAAGCATGCCATGAACTTCTGTCTTCCACTGTTTCTCAACAACAGAAGCTGAAGGCATTAAATATGCATGGACGCTGCCTCATGCTGGATCTCCTCCAGGAGCAACACTGCCATCCCAGTTCTGTAATGAGTGTCTTGCTCTTATCGCCTGTGACTTCAGATGGTTTTCTCCTGCCTTGCGATTTGGGGTCTTTTCCTGCCTTTGTCAATGCTCAGTAGGACAAGAGCAAGTTACATGTGCCTGCCCCTTCCTTCCCTCTCTTTACTTCAGGTCTGAGAAGTGGGAAATGAAGAAAAGAATAAGAACATCTCTGAGGTCTCTCAACTTGGGCCATTATTTGTGACTCTTCTGCTCCGCAGACCTGTACTTGCAAAAGGTGTACATGTTGAATGTACCTGATGCACTTCACAATGTATGAATCAGCAACTTGCCACAAAATACCACCTAAAAAATCATTTCCAAAGCTTAATGACATAAATAGAAGCACATCTCATGTTCGTGAATATGTAAGAGGAGTGAGTGCCATTTGGCTGATATGGGAAGTACCTGGCTGGTTGCCCTATTCCAGGTTGTGGGTTCCTACCCGTGGCTTCAGCTGCAGTTCAGGAATTGCATCCTTGTGTTTGCTCTTGGTCCCAGGCTGAAGACGCAGGCACCCGTTGGGGTATGTATTCCCGTAGGAGATCTTGATAGCATCAGAGCAAAACCTTACAGCACAGTATAATTAGAGCCTCTGCTCACCTCGCACCCACTAATATCCCATTGGCCTAACCAAGAGCCATCGCCAAGCTGTCCACGTCACAGGGCTGGAAAGCATCGTCTGCTGTCAGTCACAGGTTCGGGAAGAAGGTACTGAGAACCTGCTGAGTAATAATCCAAACTATCACGTAAGCCCAGAGCTGCCCCCTTATCCATAGTAATGAGTTGTAAGAATACCGACTTCTTGAGTATGTAAGATATATACTTACAATCTTTTTTCCTCCAATACAAATAATTTATTTAAGAGGACCAGAGAAACAAAGATATTACCATTAAATAGAGGGAGAAAGGGAATCACATAAAGTCTTCTTACAATGAATCTTGATTTATTTAAAATAGAGACAACAAGTTGAAGATAGGTGATAGTCGAAATAAGAATAATAGTTGGTAGAAAATTAAGGCACAGATAATGCTCTTCCAAGAGAAGTAAACAGTAGAGAGTGATTAATCTGCTTCTCCTTTGTCTTGTGTTAAGTTGACTAGATTAGTTGAATAAGAGTAAAGCCCAGTGCTAAAGCAAAAAACAAAACAAAACAAAACAAAAAGCCTCTGGTGGCAAACTCATGTGTGCTTGTCTTCTGCTCCCTTGGAATGTAATTTGAATACTTGAATTCTTTTTTTAAGTGCCCTTGATTAGTTTCTTAAGCTGAAATTTGTCCATGTGTGTTCATTATTTGATTGAATTTACTGCCTGAGGAAAACCAGATTATAAAAATAACACCTAGGTTGTAACATGCTTAAATTATGGAAAGCAGTTCATTTTTTCCATAGAAAGTAATATACGGATTGATCAGGGGAGATGACTAAGTTCATGAATCCACAAGTCACTCCCATGCATAATTTCTAGATATAAGGGGAAGGGCATTTTTAGATGAATAAATATGAACAAGGGAATACAAAGTACCACTAGTGGACCCCAAAGTATAAGTCATTTCCAAAAGGTAAAAGGCAGCCTAAACATGCATCAAAAGAGATCTGCAACAGAGTAGGGACTGGTCAAATCAAAGCTAATAAATGTATATGGCAATGTGTATTATTTTAGTTTCTTCATAATGTATACACAAAAACTTTTTTTTTTTTTTTTTTTGAGACAGGGTCTCACTCCCATCATCCAAGCTGCAGTGCACTGGTGCAATCCTGACTCACTTCAGCCTCGACCTCCCGGGCTCAAGCAAGCCTTTCATCTCAGCCTCCCAAGTAGCTGGGGTTACAGGTGCACACCACCACATCAACTAGTTTTTTGTATTGTTAGTAGAGATAGGGTTTCACCATGGTGCCCAGGCTGGCCTCAAACTCCTGAGCTCAAGCGAGGGCCTCCTAAAGTGCTGGGATTACAGGAATGAGTCACCACACTTGACCTATAAAAACACTTCTAAGAGAATTATGTTAAAAAACACAATTGATATTTTAGAATAATAAGTATAGAAGGAACTCAGTTACTTTTAATCACACAAAATTATGGGTTTATTTGAATATAAAATTACAGTTAGATGCATGGAAAAGCTCTGAAAGGAAAATACCCTGAGTGAACTCAGACATGAGAAGTCAAAACTCAAGTAATAATTTTATAGTATCTATATTATATTAATTCTTAAAAGTGAGATTGGCTTCATAAATATGTTATTAAGAAAACATATGATTGAAAAACGAAATCAATTCGAATCATTAGAACAATACTTAGAAATACAGAAAAGGAAGAAGAAAGCCATCCTGTGTCCCGCTGCTGTAGAAGAATACTGTAAGTATTTTGGGAATGGTTCTTCATTATGTACAGATTTGATATGATTTAATTTGTTTTAAAGCAGATACTGTTTTTCACTTTTTGTTTTTGCCATTTCCTCAGCCTATCATGTGTACGATTATATCTGTACCTCTTATTTATTCAACTGTTTTTGTTTTTCAGGCCCTTTTCTATAATCTCTGTTTAACGTCAATTTTGCCAATTAAAAATATGTTTTAAGACCTAACTATGATCACACTTAATCCAGTCTTTCTTACAAACCATCTATTTTTCAGCAGTTAATTTGTGTGCCAATTATCTTGTCATCCAATTATATTCTCTTGTGATGCTTTAGATATATGGAGTGTGTGTGCGTGTTTGTTGTGTGTGTGTGTGTGTGTTCTTTTCAAACAGAAAACTCTGAAAACAGGTACTGTTCTTTGGCCTTTTTTAAAAGTTACAGCACCTGGAAGGGACAGAATGGATCATTCTTGATGAAAGCACAGAAGAAAACAAGGGAAAAAAAGAAGAGAGGAAGAAAGAGAGGGATGGAGGAAAGGAGAGAATGAGAAAAGGAGGAAGAGAGCCCTTGTGTGTGTGTGTGTGTGTGTGTGTGTGTTTAAGACAATCAGTAGATCACCTTGGCTGTTCATAAGGGTCTGAGGGCAGTAGTGTCAACATATATCTGGGGAATATTTTCCAGGTCACTTGTCTGAACCAGAGAATAATGGCTTGGTAAACTTGCAAGTTTGAAGAAAAGTTCTGAGGTAGTTCTCATATTTACTCTCATTCTTATTTCCATCTTCTCCACCTTCTACTGAGAATCACTATTTTAATGAGCTAGCCACACAAAGAAAGATTGATATACAGTAGCTGAAAGGGTGTATTAGGGAGAGAGGATTGGATTATTCCCTTTGCCCGCTGCAAGAAAAAAAAAAAAAAACAGAAACAAAACATCCTCAGAAGTGTGTTAATTGCTCACAGGAACACCATCAACCAACTTCACCCTTTAAGATCATATCAAGTGTCTTATTTCTGTCCAAAATTAAATTGCCTCAAAAATCAATGATAAAAAGATATCTAGGTAATCTCCAAGTACTTGGAAACTATACAACACAACTCAGGTCAAGTAAAAAAGCTAAAAGGCAAATTTTTAAAAAATTTAAATACAAATTAAATCACAATCTATCAAAAATATTAGGAATGAAATAAGGGATATCATATCAAATATACAAACATTAAAAGGATGACATAGGGGAAATTATGAACAACCTGCTTCAATTAAATTGGAGAAATGCATGAAACAATACTTTGAGGGACATAAATTTCTAAAATCTACTGAAAATTTTTATATAGAGAGAAATCATGAGAACATTCCATAACTATTAAAAAAATTGAAATTGTAGTTAAAAACTTTCCCACAAGGCACACTCAAGACTTAGATGGTTTACCTTGTGAATTCTTCTAAGTATTTAAGAAGTAACAAAAGTTATAAACAAAATTTTCAGGAAAACACAGAAGAAAGAAACAGGTCTTAACTCATGTATTAGGCCACTACTATAGCAACAGCAAAATAAATGACATCATAATTTTAAAAGAACTACAGATGACACAGCTTCTAATAAAAATTAGAAAATTATTCTGAATGTAATGTGGCAATATCTGTCATGACCACCTGGGTTTTTTCCCAGAAACTCGGGGCTGGTTTAACTCTTAAAAAAATGTAATTGATCTTATTAAGAAACAAAACAGAACAGAACTTAAGATTATTTCAATAAATACAGGCATAACATTTGACAAAATTCAAAATCAATTCATAATGAAATTTCTGAGAACATAAGGAAGAGAAGGGAATTTCCCTATCTTAGAAGGAACAGCTATTTACTCAAGAACAATGAAAACATGTATCCACTCAAAGAACTTTTCAAAGCAACTATACTCACAAAAGCCAAAACCTGGAAGGAGCCTAAACTTTCAGCTGGTAATAGAGAAACAAATTTTGGGTTGTCTCTACAGTGAAATACTATTCAACAATAAAACAGAATGTAGTATTGAATCATTCCAAACATTGTACAACAATGAGTACAGCACCTGTACAGCCATCTTTCTTTTTAATCTCTCATAAAGTTTACAAACTAGATGGGCAAAAAGGTAAAAATGAATAATTATCCAAGCTATTATTTTATCACAGTCACAATAAGTGCTTCATGGAAAATATATAGTATTTACATTGTGAAATATAATGAGACCAACGTGGTCTCCACTATGACTTTGCTGAGATGCTTAGCCCACGTCCTGGAGGATAAATGTGAGTTAATTACAAGAAAGTGGAAGAAAGATTGTGGTGAGAGGTCTTTAGGATAATTTCACATGCAAAGGTCAGGACATAGAGAAGGGGTTGATGCATATAAGAAACTGAAAAGGGGTCAAAGTAACAAGAGCAGATTTGAGAACACCAGACTGGAACAAAACACTTAGGGCATTTTATTTATTTATTTTTATTCAAAAAATTAGAAGCCATTATTTCGTTGTAAGCTCAAGGGAGGCACTTTTACGTGTATGTTTTTTGAAAAATCTTTGGACACTTTGTGAATGGGGATGCAAAGTGAACTCCTCAAGAGATTATTGTGGCCGGTAAGTTCATGTTGGAGGGGCAGCACTGGGGATGAGGAAAAGGGTGGATTGTAAAACAAGTCTTAGCCTATTTTCTTCACAGACCTGGTATTAATAAAATACCACAATTAGATTCATCAAGGACTTGCTTTTTTTCTTACATTTTATAATAACAACATTTCAAATGTACAGGAAAATTGAAATAATTTTACAGTGAGCATCCATATATCTGTTGACTAGATTCTATCATCCATATTTTACTTTTCCACATATCTATTCATCTTTTTCATCCATCTCTCCATCTACAAACTATTATTCTGTTTTGAAGCATTTCTATGCAGACGCAGAAATCAGCACACTTTCCCCTAAGTACTGCAACATACATACCATTACCTGGAGTTTAATACTCAGAAAAAAAAAAATTTAGGAATAAAATTTGCAAGCAATGAAATCTACAAATCTTAAGGTACTATTTGATAGATTTTGACAAATACATAGATCTGTGTAGCCCAAATCTTTATCGGGATAGAGTACATTATCCTTACTCACTCAGTCCTCACCCTTATTCCCACAGGCTTCCGCTCTCATTGTAGGATACAGTTATCTGGATGAATGGTAAGAACTTTTACATAGTCTTGTTTTGCCATTTGCATATTATCTGTAGTAAAGTGTTGTTAAAAAAAGAAAAAAACTGCATTGGGTACTTTGTTTTTTAATATTGATTTTCAGAAGGTGTTACTATATCTTGGCTACCAGTCCAATTTTAGCTATTTATTTTATGAAGATTTTCTCTCAGTCTTGCCTACTTATTTTCTTAATTATGCTGTTTGATGGACAGCAATTTTTCATTGTTTTATTATCCAATTTAATAATTTTTTCTTTCATGGTTATTGTGTTCTCTATCTCGTCTGAGAAACCTTTGAATACTCTCAAGCAAAATGCTGTATTTTATTGTAAAATGTTTATTTTCAATGTTTTAGTGTTTATGCTTAGACCTATGGTCTGTCTCTAATCAACTTTTGTGTATGGTGAAAGGTAAAAAGGTAAAACTTGAATTTTTTTTTTTTAGATGGAGTCTCGCTCTGTCACCAAGCTGCAGTGCGGTGGCACCATCTCAGCTCACTACAACCTCCGCCTCCTGGGTTCAAGCAATTCTCCTGCCTCAGCCTCCCAAGTAGCTAAGACTACAGGTGCACACTGCCACGCCCAGCCAGTTTTTTTATTTTTATTTTTTGTATTTTAGTAGAGACACAGTTTCACCATGTAGCCCAGGCTGGTCTCGAACTCCTGAGCTCAGGCAATCAGGCCTTGGCCTCCCAAAGTGCTAGGATTACAGGCATGATCCACTGCGATTGGCCTTTTTTTTTTTTTTTTTTTTGACATAGGTATCTTGTTCCAGTATCACTTCCTAAAAAACTACCCTTTCCACTGTAGAGTTCTTTGGCACCTTTGTCAAACATTGAAGGAACATGTAAATATCGGTCTATTTCTGGATTCTATTCTATTCTATTCTACTGGCCAGCATTAGATTGTCTTTATTATTTTAGTTTTAAAGTAAATCTTAAAGTCTTCAGTGTAACTCTTTCAAATTTATTCTTTATTGAGATTGCTTTGGATATCCTATGTCCTTTGCATTCCAATATAATTTTAAAATTAGCTTGTTAATTATAAAAACAGAAGGCTGGTGGGATTACAAATGGGTTTATGCTGAACGTAGAGATCAATTTGAAGTAAAATGGTTTCTTAAAAACACTGAGTTTGCTGACTCATGAACATGGTTGACTGCCCATTTACTTGGATCTTCTTTAATTATTTTCAGTAATATTTTACAATTCTCAGGTATTGAAGGTCTTTTGCTAAATTTGTTCAACAGTATTTAATGTCTGTGATGTTATTGTAACAAACTTCGTCTTCCAATTGTTTGTTAACATACAAAATGCAATTGATTTTTGTGTTTTAATCTTCTACAACCAAGCTAAATGTAATCATTACTTTTGGTTTCTGTTTTATTTATCGTTCAAGATAGTTTATGTAAAATTATGTATATATAAAATTATATACATATATATATTTCTTCTTTCTGAACCTTCTGCCTTTTACTAATTTTTATCTTATTAAAATTTCAATACCATATTAGACAAAAGTGAAAAGAGTGAACTTCCTTTAATTTCTCCCCATCTGAAAAAGAAAATATTCAATAGTTCATCATTAACCATTAGTTAACTGCAGGACTTTATACATTTCCTTTACCAGGCAGAGGGTGTTCTCTTCTGTGACTAGTTGCTGAGACTTTTTAAATAATGGATGAGAGTAGAAGTTTGTCAAACATTTTTTTCCTCTTCAATAGTCAAAAGCATGGTATTTTTTCTTCTTTATTGTACTACTTGATGAATAATATATAATGACCCCCAAATATTAAACAAACACTCCATTTCTGGGTTAAACTCCACTTCGTCAAAACATATGCCTTTTATATAGGGTTAGATATAATTGGAAAATATTCTATTAATCATTCTTGCAATTATTTTTATGAGAAATATTAGTCTGCGATTTTCTCGTGTAATATTGTTATTAGATTTTGCAGTTAAGGTTATGTTGGCATCATAAAATGTGTTAGAAAGTGTTTTCATCTCTATTTTCTGAGAGAGTCTGTGTAAGACAGGTTTTATTTTGTGTATTATCATTCATATTATCTAAGTTGTAAAAGATGTTGGCATAATATTATAATTACCCCCTTTTATCTTTTTGGAATCTGTAGTAAAACCTAACTTTTACTCTTGATATTTGTGTTTTAGGTATCTCTTTTTTATTGTAATAAATCTAGCTTGGAAGTTTTCAATTTGTTGATCTTTCCAAAGAACCAACTTTCGGCTTTGATAATTTTCTCTCATTTTTCAGGTTTTTCTGTGTTTGGCTTCTGTCCTTAATTTCTTTAATTTTTTCTTTCTACTTACATTATTTTATTCTTTCTACTTATATTAATTTCACTGTGCTTTTCTTTTTCTAACTTCTTAAGTTGCAAACTAGTGTCATTAAATGTAAATATTTATTGTCAAATATGTACATTTAATGTTATACTTTTCCCTCGAGGCTCTCACTTAGCTACCTCTCACAAAAGGTTGTAGTTTCCTTTCAATTTTATTCAACATATTTTCTAAACTTCTTCATGATTTCTTCTTTGATCTATATATTATTTAGAAGTAGGTCATGTAATTTCCAAGTATTTTTGGAAATTAATAAATAAAAATAAAATGTTGAAATAAATACAAATTCTGATTTTTATTTATTTCTTCATTTAATTACATTGATAAGACATTCTCTATATAAATTAAATCTATTGCACCTATGGATGAGGGTATAATCGATCTCAGTGAACATATCATGTGCACTTGAAAAGAATGTGTATTTAGCAGGAGTTGTGTATCTTCTATAAATAGCAATTAGGTCAATGTGGTTGATAGTATTGTTAAAATTATTTATGCCTTTACTGTTTGTATAGTTTTCTATTATCAGTTTCTGAATGAGGGAAATACTTTTCACTGGAGAGTATTTATAGCCTATGATTATGCAATCATATTTATTTACATCATGTTCTACATTTTTTATTTCCTAAAATATATATGTGTATATCTGTATGTAAGTGTGTACATATACATATACACACAAATATGTATTTATGAAGCAATCAATATACATATAAGATATATAAAATAATATATAACAAATATACACATATATAGTTAGGACACATAATTTAGGTAATATTTATGACAGAATTATTAAGGAAAACCAATTTATTTTTAGGAAAATGGCAAACATGCCTCGATTTTCTTTACATTCTTTTTTCTTTCTTGGTTATATAAATGTTTGGAAAATCCAGCCGATTAGTCATGAAACCAGGGCTCTCAACTCACCAGGTGGCAGTCTCCAAAATTTCACACCATTTATTAAAAAATAATCAACCTCCTAAAATCAACATAGCAAAACAAAATCCAAGCAACGATAACAAAATATATTCTTTATTAATTTTCCTCTCAAATTGAAAAATTTACATAGTTTTTCATAAATAAATACTCCATATCGAAGGTCTTTATTGTGGCTCAAACCTAAGTGACAAGATGTGTATCACTCAGGATGTTTCCCTCGTGTTTTAACAATTAATGTCACCACACTCTGAATACATTTTACGTGAGTTGGTAGTTGTTTAATTGACAGTGTTACTCTTTACTAGTAATATATGGCAAAATATAATACATTTAATGTTCTGTTTATGACCACATTAAATTTCATCCACTTAAAGATATTAATTTATATACTGATTAATTAAGTCATTTTAAAAAGTCACAATTTAGGAGAATATTCCAGTGGCTTTGTTCTTCCTCTTTTACTTTGAACGGTACAGGTATAAGGTTAGTTGAAAATTCTGCATGCAATCCTGCTTTTGTTTTGAACTTACGGCATCCTTGTTGTATATTAGGTGTGTTTATTCTATGTCTCTCTGTGAATGATGTTGCTCAGCAGCGCTTGGCCTCTGGATAAGAAGAAACTATTGAGTTGGCCTTGGCTATAAATTGGTACCACTGGGATGGACAACTACTTAAATTATTATATTATTTTTCACAAGATGCTGTACTCTGAAGTCCTTCCCATTCATCAACCTAATAGCTCAGCAGGTATCTCCCGCAGCCTTTATTGTCTGGGTCAGTTAGCTCTGGAGGTTAGAGTGGTGATTATGAGGGCCAGGCTTGTGGTTTTAATCCCTGTATGGGCCAGTTAGTTTCTCAGTTAGGAAAAACCCTTGTGCACAGCAATCACTTGCACCTCTAACCTTTCTGTCTTGTAGTTGCACACCAAGGGTTATGGAAGTGACCCGTCATGGGAATGTAGACGACATAGTGCAATTCATCATTATTGCTAGAGAAATAAATCAAGGCACATATTCCCTTGACTAGATATTTCTTTCATCCTTAAGTAGGGGAGCATATACATGGATTTGAAGCTACATATGCTTGTGCTTAAATGAATTTTTTTATTAAACCAAATATAAACGGAATAGCTTCATTGAATTTGAAATATCAAAAGATAAAGCAGCTCAATGCCTGAACTTTGGAATCCTTTGAAAGCCCACAATGCACCATATCCAAAGCCCCCAGAGATGTATTTTACTAAGCTCAGAAATTCCTTCAGAGTAATTCGAAACTATCATGTTTTCCAGTCTTCCACAATCATCATATTAGGCCTTTTCCCCCAGGTGCATTTATTGTTCCCCCTTGTTTGGACTGACGGTCCAGTTCTCACCTGTCTAGGTTGCTGAGCCTTTAAATAACCTGAGTTAAGTCCTCTATCTTTCTCACAGTTGCACTTTGCTGTAAGAATCCACATTCTCTCACCAACACTATCTTTTGACTCCGTTATGAAAGGAAAGAAACTGGGCTCTTCACTCATCTTCCTCCATCTATTCAGTCAAAAATATTTTCTGATTATCTGTTTTCTTCAAAGTGTTCTATAGGAGGGAGGAAAAAATAATGAACTGCTGTAAAAAAAACTTATGATTAGGATATGGAAATAGGAAGTGGGCATACTTAATTTTAACTCAGGAAAGACCATGGGCCATGAAACCATGAGTCTGAGAAAAGTATAAGCAGGGCTGTAAGAATACTTAAAATCCTGAGCTGTCTACAGTGTTGAGCTTCATTGTCCTGAACTGTGTTCTCCCCATAAAGCAGAATGGGATTTGAAGGCTAATGATATGGTTTGGCTCTGTGTCCCCACCCAAATCTCACCTTGAATTATAATCAATAGTAATCCCCATTTGTCAAGGGAGGGACCTGGTGGGAGGTGATGGGATGATGGGGGTGGTTTCTCTTATGCTGTCCTCATGATCTTCATGATAGTGAGGGAGTTCTCATGAAATCTGATGGTTTTAAAGTGTGGCACTTCCCCTTTGCTTGTGCTCTCTCTCTCACCTGCCACCGTGTAAGACAGGCCTTGCTTCCTTTCCCCCTTCTGCTATGATTGTAAGTTTCCTGGGGCCTCCCCAGCCATGAGGAACTGAGTCAATTAAACCTCTTTTGTTTATAAATTACCCAGTCTCAAGTACTATCTTATTTATTTATTTATTTATTTATTTATTTATTTATTTATTTTTGAGACAGAGTCTCACTCTGTTGCCTAGGATAGAGTGCAGTGGCATGATGTTTTTTCACTGCAACCTCCGTCTCCCACGTTCAAGCAATTCTTGTGCCTCAACCTCCTGAGTAACTGGGATTACAGGCATGTGCCACCAAGCCTGGCTAAGTTTTGTGTTTTTAGTAGAGACAGGATTTCAACAGGTTGGCCAGGCTAGTCTCAAACCCCTGACCTCCAGTGATACACCCACCTCGGCCTTCCTAAGTGCTGGGATTACAGGCGTGAGCCACTACGCCCAGCCTCAGGTAGTATCTTTATAGAGGTGTGAGAATGTACTGATACAGCTAGCACAATTATTTTTGAATTGTTCCTTATCACTTTAAGTTATGTGATTTAAGTTACTTAACACCAGTCTTATGTTTTATCATACACCTGCTTTAAAATTTAAAAAAAAAAAATCTATTTCAGTTATCAAAGCCTGATTTTCTTATTATTATCTCCTGCTATTCCTCTTTTTTACATAGCAAAAGAAACTCAAAAAACAACCAACTCAACCCATTTACTTGCAATACACATCCTAAAGAACCTCATAGCTCACATGTAACACGTGTAGATGGATGGAATCAAAACATTAATATTTGTTAATTTTTGTCATCAGAATTGTCTTTATCATTTGCTGTGGTTTACCAATAGCTCTCTCTGTACATCAAAAATCCAGTTTTTTTCTTTTTATGTCTGTATGAAAAAGAAAGATGGAATTGATTTTTCCTTTAGCCTTACAATCTTTCCTGCTCCAATGATATATTTTAATTGCTGGAAAAATGTATTTCCAACTATATTTCTGGTGTACTGGGTTAAAAGGTTGAAAGAACAATTGTTTTGACACACTTTTTCCTCAGGACATTTTCAACACTGAAATTCAGGTCATGGAGAAATAAATTAAAGGGCTGTTTTAGGAAGACTGTCAAGGGGCAGATGCAGTATTCTTTCTGTACACTTCCCCCTTGGTGTACACAGCACTGCAGTGTGCATAGAAGAGCTCCCCAAGATTACTGCACCTGTGAGAGGACGTTAGGCGGAGGAGCTTCATCTCAGTCCATGGGAAACCGTGTCTCTATGTCCCTGTATGCCTCTTCCGAATGCCACCCAGACCTGCTCGGTTACTTTAAGACAGACAAATATTAATACATCTCTTTTGTCCCATATTCTTTTCATGCCCCATGTCTTTTTGACCTCTGCTGAAAGCCGTGTGCGCCTTGCCTCTCTCACAGCCATCATACTTTGTGGTATAATTGTTAAGGTCACATGAAAAATCAACCTTGAAAAAGATGACTCAAGTTGGATGTTTTTCTATGAAAAAGAAGTGTATGTTAATGCACTCAGAGAAAGAAATAAACATTGTATCTTATCCTGTGGGGTGCAATAAAGTTTTTATTGCCAGGAGCTGGGAATAATCACATTACTCATCTGTGTCACAAATATGAGTGAGTTAGGAAGATTTTCTCTGTCAAATTGCTATAAAGCTTTTCTCGGTACAGTCCCAGCCCATTCCAATTTTTATTTATGACAGGTGTTATCTCCAGTTTACTTTGGACTTTATTTTTCCATTTTTAAGGTTGTGAGCAATAGAACTTATATGCTCACCCTTGATAATGTGCCAAAGAGTACACAATTAATTTGGAAGCCTGGGCGTTTGGTCATTTCATGGGATAAGAGTTGCATAGCATGGTGGAGACATAAGATAGATAATGAATAGATAGAGGCACAGAGATTCACTGAGTTTTGACTGGTCTTTGTCTGATGCTTAAGAAATCCCTGAATCTACTGTGAAAGCCAGCGTATTTTCAGTTTTACAGACATCCATTAGCATCCTTTGGGGAAGGTGTCTCTGTTGAGATGAAAGGGTATTGGTTCAAGAATAGGTTTGTGACAGAATGATTCTGAATCCTCAGAAAGATGTATAGGTGATAAAGAAAGTTTAGAAAACTAAAGATTAATAGAAGACAATGCTCTAATTCTATTATCATATAATATATATAATAAAATTACAATTATTAAAATAGTAGAATGCCATAGATTTTGTTTATGGAAATAATAGAATATCAGGAATTAGATTTAAACTCCTGTCTTGAACAACTAGAATACCAAACAAAATATATTAAACACTGGTTTCCAGATATTGGAAACAAGTCACACAAGATAGTGATCCTTGACATAAGAGAATGAGGAAAGTGAGCTCTCTGGTTGACTCAGCTTACAGCCTAAAGAGAATTCTAGGCTGCAGTACAGGGAACCCATACAGCGCCTGGTTGCCTCTCTAAGTTGAGAAGGAAGAATTTATAATTTAGGGAGGCCAGGCAGCTAGAAATCACAATGCAAAATATTAGCAAAAAGGTAGATATAATGAGACCTTTGGAGTTTTAAGGACGGGTCGCAGTAAGAGTTCAGCTGAATACTGAACAGTACTCACAACTGGGCAAAGATAACAGGCATGTATAACTATCCTAAGAGCTAACTCTGGACTAAGAATAGTGATGTGTCTCCCTGGACAGAGTGAGAAGACTCACTAACACATGGAATGGCACATTGAGTAGAATCCTCAGAAGGGTATGACCTCCGTACTCTGGCCATGCTAGCTCTAGATTAAGAGCTGCTCTTTTCCCAGCTAAGAATGTTTAAAAACAAGCCTGGAAATAATTGACTGATTCAAAGCAACTTAACTGAATCTCAGAAAACAGCTGAAATATAGTCAAAGATATATGGGGGAAAATATCACCTGACAAGACAAAATTTCCAATGTTAGCATCTAATAAAAAATTACCAGGCATGAAATGAAGCAAGGAAAATGACCCATAGTGAGGAGAGTAATCAATCAATAGAAACAGACTGTAGGAAGTGGAATTATTAGACAAGGATATTAAAGAAGCTATTTTGAATATGTTCAATAGGTTGAAAAAGTAGAGGAATATGCAAACATTTTGAGGATGGATATGAAATGCAAAAACACTCAAATGAAAATTATGTAGATGAAATGTACAATGTCTAATATAAAAATGTATTGAGTGAGATTAACATCATATAACATTGCAAAAAAGCGGGGGGCAAATTAACTTAAAGACTAGAAGTCAACACTATCCAAAAGGAAATCCAGTAGGACTAAAAGATTGAAGAAAAAATGAACAGAGAATCAGTAGGCTGGAGAACATCAAGAGGCTAACAATATTTATAACTGGAATCCTTAAGAAACATTTGAATAAATATGGCCACTGTTTTTCAAATTTAGTAAAAAGCATAAATACATAAACCTAAAAATTTTTATGAACCAAAAGAAGACGAAACGTTAATAATAGAACAAGGCTGATCACAATCAAATTGTTTAAAATTAGTGGGAAAAAATCTTAAGGAAAAGCAGCTCCAAAAGCTACCTTATAAAGGTATCTTATAAAGGCCAAAGTAAAAAGAGTATGGGAGACCTCTCATTAAAAAATGTCAGCTGTAAGTCCATGGAGTTGCACATTTACAGTAATGTCAAATATATATATATATATATATATATATATATATATCTCAGAATTCTATATTCAGCAATATTTTTAAAAATCAAGGTAAAGTAAACATTTTTTTGGATCTACAAAAGCTGAACAAATTCATCTCTAGCCATCCAGCAACTAAAGAAGTATTAAAGTCCTTCAGTCAGAGGGAAAGGATTCCAGGCAGAGATACTGATCACACAAAGGAATGGAATGAAGAATGCTGGAAAAGGTCTAGCATTCACTCATTCATATTGACCTGAGCACCAGAAGAATTTTATTAATGGTATTTCATCTCTTCTCATCAGGCAAAGTAAACAGTTGGTTAATAAGAAAGCTATATTTGCTTATTTTTAAAGCATTATTTAAAACATAACTGAAACACCTCAAAAGAGTAACTAAAACTTCCACTTCAAGAAACCAGAAAGAATATAAAAAAATAAATCCAAAACAAGTAGAAGGAAGGAAATAAGATGGAAGCAGAAATCGATGAAATTAAAAACATAAAAACAATTTAAAAATCAATAAAACCAAAGTTACACTTTTGAAAGGATCAAAACAATTGATAAATTTCTCACAAGGCTGACAAAGAAATCAAGAGATCAGACACAAATTGCTAACATTAGGAATTGTGTAGAGGGGATATCACTAGAGACTACAGAGGTATTAAAAGAATTATAGTACCACAAAGAACTATGTGTACATAAATTTGACCATTTGGATAAAATGGACTAATTTCTTGACAACTACAAATTGACAAACTATTCACCAAGAAGAACCATCTTCATACACAGGTGATTTAATTCTACTAGGTAATGAAAGAGTAACAAAAATCCTACGCAAATTCATCCAGAAGTAGATGATAAATGAACACTTCTCAAATCGTTTTATGACACCAGTTTTACTTTGATGCTAAAAATAGAAAAAAAAAGTACAAAAAAGACAACTCCCGAATAATATCCCACATAAACACAGACATACAACTCTTCAGCAAAATGTTAACAAATCAAATCCTGTTATGTATGTATAAATCTATCTTTCCATCCATCTGTTGAAATAATAATATATTACTAATAAATCATATTTCTTCCAAAATTCTGAACTTGTTGAACATTTAAACATCAATTAATGTAGTTCATTATATTAACAGTCTAGAGAAAAGGGAAAACATGCACGGTAGTATTAACAAACACAAGAAGTGCATTTGATCAACTAGCCATTTTCTTAAAACTTTTCAGTGGCTTCTGATGGCTCCTAGACTAAAGAATAAATTCTATCTTTAGTCTAGTACTAAAGATACCCTGTACTATGACTCGAATCTGAGATGGCCCCTACAATTTCTGTGGTTCTACTCTCCTATATGCTTCCGTGAGCCATGAATGCTTTCTCAGGGTTCATGGATTATGATAATTGTATCATATGCCTCGGGTTATCCTCAATCAAAATTGTCTCTGCTTTGAAAGATTGTTTCCACCTTTTTATTTCTCCCCATCACTGGGTTTTGGCCTGTGTATGTATAATTTAACCAGAGATACTTTCACGGAAAGGCCAATTCACATAAATTCTTTTGCTTTTACAACCTTTTATACCAATTTCTATTTATGATTATGTTCGTATGATAATTTAAATTTTATCTACACATGTGCATGCTTACTGTTCTCTTCCACCTAATTCATGTTAAGCATTCATAAGTAGTTAATAAATGAGTAAATTATCTGCTTTCTTTTTACACCTTTATAAAGACTTGAGCAGCAGAAACATTTTATTAATGGTATTTCATCTCTTGTCATCAGGCAAAGTAAATGCTTGGGAGAAAATGAGATCATGCTAAAAGTATCATTCAATCCATTTTATTTTATATTTAAATAGTTTTATTATTTTAACTTCAATGCTACAATAAAATGTTTATTAGCATTTGTTGTTTATTCATTAAATGAACATTTGTTGAGTTCCTCATGTGGCCAGACACAAGTGATGGAAAACTGAACCAGACAAACCAAAGCCCCCAAATCTGTGATGTATACAAGCATGTGGGTCTCTATCATTGTTGTTCCGTTCATTTTTAAGAAACACAATGTAATGAATTACAAGAAAAAGAAGTTCTTAATCTTCCTCCTTCAAACGACTAATATGAAAGAGTACTATTCATATATAGTTGAAATATTTAAACCATTTAAGAAGGAAATACATGAAAAGTAAAAGCATCTATCCTCATTCTAGCCTTCAATTTATCTTACTGGAGGTGACTGGAACTGGCCCAACTGTCCCACGGAAGTGATGTTAATAGTTTATTTGAATAAACATAGAAATAGATGCTCCCAGTCTTAAAATTTGAAAAAGTTACAGGTGTCTTATCTGAGTTGGGAACCAACCATCAGGCCTCCCAGAGAGTTTCAAAAACCTGAAATGCATCAGATCACCGCATCTGAACAGTGAGACGCCAGACCCCTCACCCTCATGATTGCCTAAGCAAACACCTGTTGCCTGTCTACCAAGTCCTCTTCCTTAGCTCTCCCTAATTCCTGTTTTCCCACATATGGTTACATTTTTTTCCCTGCTATATAAAGCCTTAATTTGATAACAGTTGGTCAGGGAAACAGATTTGAGATTGAGCTCCCATCTTTTTGGCTGCAGCACCTGATTAAAGACTATTTCCTTGGTAATACCTGTTGTCTCAGTGATTGGCTTTCTGTGTGGTGAGCAACAGGACCTAGACTGAAACCCTGGGGTTCTGGTAACATCACCACCATTTTCATTTTTTTTTTTTTGACTCTTACTGAAAAAAATAAAAAATACATGTGTATTTTCTCATTTATTTAGAAAAAAATGATGCTAGTTATTCATCTGTTTTTAACAAAGTATACTTTATAATTTCTTATATCAGCACATGCATATGTACCTCATTTTTATGGCAATGCAATATTATGAGAATATCATAATTAATATAACTTGCCCCCTACTTAGTAGCTACAATTTTCTATTTTTTCTATTACAAAAGAATTTTGATAAATATGTAATATGTTGTAATTAATGTTATCAGTGAGGAATGTCATAGAATATTTAATTCATTCAAAAGAAAAAAATGAGACACTATAATAATAAATGTTATTCTGATACATGACCATTCTGTAAAGGGGAGTCCAGTATTTCAGTAGCCATTAGTTCCCTATCTAATGAAGGACAAGAAGGTCAGTCCTGAGACAGGGAGTGACTAGTTCCTGAATCACACTTGGGAAATACCAAGTTGTTAACTATTTTTCTTGTCTTTGGAGCAGGGATAAAAGTTTTTCCATAAAAGAGCTCATTTTTAAAAGTCACTATTCCAAAATATACATATGTATAGTAAAAAATTACTGCTATATGTTTTGTTTTGTTAAGCTTTTGTAACAGTAATGGCAATTTCTTTTGACTGACAATTTGGAGTAAAACTTGGAAATTTCTACTGTTACATCTTTGAGAGTATCTACGCTTTTTATGGAGGTAGTTTATACAATATATAGCAGCAGTTTTGCTCAAGGTAACATCTTCTGCGTCCAAACTGCTGTGAGAAACAAAGACAGTCCATGAAATTCATCACATATTAGCGTTTTGACAAGGAAATGAGAGCATTCATCTGAAACAACCCACCAGATGCTGCCATGATACCTTGTCAATGTGGTTCACTTAATTCCCTCAAAGCCTTTATGACAATATGGTTGTTTTATCTTGTAATTGTCAAAAATACTCTTGTATTGGCAGGCCCAGCAGGTATCATTTTTGATACCTCCACAACCTTCTTTTCATTTTTTTCTTCAAAACTCACATGATCTCACAGATTCAGTGAAAGACTGATAAGACTGATCAATAAATCACACATTCATGGGTGAGCTAACCCATGTTGTTGTTTAAAAATTATGCTAGAGAGACAATGTATATAAAAGAAACAGATAGTTGGTCAGTTTCTAATGCATTGCTGCTTATACTGCTTAGTTTCTCCTTTTTCAGAGGTTAGTATTATGAAGTCATATATTTTCATTTTTCCTTTTTTTTAGTAACTGGAAGATGGTGTGACTAAATGTGTTGTGTTTGTTCCTGAAACCTAAAGTATTTCTGACTGAACATCTCCCTGAATGTTGAAGGTAAAGTTCTCAGAAGCAGAACACTTCAAAGCTCAAACAGATCAATTTGTGGACATAACTGAACCAACCACAAAACTTAAGTTATAAAAGAGAAGTATCCAACGAACTGAAATATCAGTAATACAGTAGCTCAATTGGATTTTGACCTAGAGCAATATTGACTCCCAATGTGTCAGAAAGTTTCTTTATCAAAAATATGATTCATTTTCTCAGTAGATTTTTTAAACTTTATATTTGAAATAGTTTAGATACAAAAATTTGCAAAAATTAGTGTTCCCACATACTTTTCATCCAACTTCCCCCAGAGACAACATCTTACTAAACCATAATACATTATCAGAACCAGAAATTTGACATTGATATAATACTAACATATGGGCACACCCTACTTCCAATCCTAAACCTTGGCAATTATGGAATTGTCTTCATTATTGTAATTTTGACATTTGAAGAATTTTTTTATACATTAAATGATAAAGTTTATAAACTATTTTAACAGTTTAAGTGAGATAAAACTCAGATCATAAAATTCATCCATCTAAAATAAACAAGTCAATAGATTTTGATATATTCACAGAGTTGTGCAGCCATCACCACAATCTAATTTTAAAATATTTCTTCACCCCAAAAGGAAACTCCATACCTATTACCAGTCACTCCCAGTGCCCTGACCTCAAAGCCCACACAGCCCTAGACAATCAAGAATCTCCTTTCTGGCCTGGCATGGTGGTTCATACCTGTAATCCCAGCACTTTGGGAAGCTGAGGCAGGAGGCTTGTTTGAGCCCAGGAGTTTGAAACTAGCCTGGACAACACAGCAAGACCCTGTCTTTATTTTAAAAAGACAAAAAAAAATGTATTTTCTTTCTGTCCCTCTCTATAGAATTTCTACTCTAGATATTTCAAATGAATAAAATCATACATGTGGTCTTCTATGACTGACTTCTTTAACAGAATACTGTTAAGGATATTTTATATTTTAGCATGTATCAGAATTCCATTACTTTTTATCGCTGAGTACTATTCTATTTTATGAATATATCACTTTTATTTATGTATTTATTATTCGATAAAAATTAGGTTGTTACTATGACTTTACTATCATGAATAATACTACTATAAACAATTGGATTCAGGTTTTTAGTGTGGACAAATGCTACCCAATTATTGAGCCATATAGTAACTCTATATTATCATGTGGGCAGATCACATCTTGCTTAGGCCCGCGATCCAGCTTTTTGTGTGAAGATGTTTTCATTCCTTGATTATAAATATCTAAGAATGCAATTTCTGGGTTCTATCATGTGGATTTATACAGTGTATATTTAACTGCCAACCAAGTCTGTTCTCCAAAATGGCTATAACCATTTTATAGCCTCAGAAGCAAAGTGTTGAGATCCATTTTCTCCACACTCCTACCAGAACTCAGTATTAACCGCATATAATTTTTTTAAAAAAGAATTTAGCCATTCTTACAAGAGTGTACTAGCATCTCATTGTGATTTTAATTTATATTTCCCTAATGGACAATGATGCTAACGTCGTTTCATGGGCATATTTGCTATTGTATATCCTCTTGTGAAATGTCTCTTAACGTCTTTTGCTCATGTTCCAGCTAAATTGTTTGTTTTTCTTACTGTTACGTTCAGAAAGTACTTTCTACATTTTCGAAACAAAACCTTTGTCAGATGTGTGATTTGTTGATATTTCCCCCCGTGGCTTACCTTTTTGTGCTCTTAACAAAGTCTTTCCAAGAGCAAAACACTTTAATTTTGGTTAAGTCCGATGTTTCATTTCTGTTTTTAATGGATTGTGTTCTTGGTTTCATGTCTAAGAACTCTGCCTAATATTAGGTCACAATGACTTTCTCCATTGTTTTTGAAAGTTACAATTATACATTTTATATTTGAATCTGTAAGTTAATTTTTAAATAAACTCTGAGGCTCAATGAGTTTTAAAATTTTCTTGTTTAGATTTTCCCTGTGGATGTCCGTTTGTTCCAACACGATTTGTTTAAAAGATGAGACTTTCTTCACTGAATTGCTTCTGCAAATTGTTGAAAATTCAGTTGGGTGTGTTTGTGTTGGCATGTTTCTAAGTTCTTGACAATGTTGAATTTTACCCGAGCCCTGTGGCCCTGGGAAAATAAAGGTGAAGGATCGCTCTATCCCATGTTCTGGGATTTGACTCACCCTAAAGGACCACGCTTCCTATGTGGCTACAATGGAATCAAGGATGCCACTTGGTTGACCTAGAACACGGCTAGACACAGAGTGCCCCAAATTCCCATTCATTATCAGTGAACGGCATGTCTCCACTAATCAATGGAAACAAAATGCTTCTTAACAAATTTAGTTAAGATTCTCTTGAACTTTGGCCCACCCAGCCTTAGCCAGCACCCCATCCTCCCTTCAGGATCCCCTCTGGAAAATAGGCTGACTTCAGGGTAAAACATACTCTCATCTACTGTCTGAGCACATCACCCTTTCTTTCCACTTCCCCATACCCAGTGCCTTCTCACCTGCTTAATCTGCTCTATAATCCCTGAGATGCTTACTGACCTTAGTTGGATGAGTGTTCTCCGCATTACAATAGCTTATTCCCAAATAATTATTTCTAATAATCTCTTTCCTTACTGAGCCTGAATATGTTGTTCATTTGACACTGTATATTTTGTTCTGTTGATCCATGTCCACACACCCAACAGTATCACATTGTCTTGACTATGGTAGCTGTAATATAATTCCATTTGGTAGTGGGCTGTCTTCAACTTTATTGTTATTTTTCAAGATTATTTTAACTCTTCTAGCTCCTTTGCTTTTCTATATAAATTTTAGAATCAGCTTATGTATATTTAAGAAAATTCCTGCCATAATTTTGATACTAATTGGATTAAATCTGTTGACTGATATGGAAAGAATTTTTTGAAACTTAATTTAAGTTTATGTTCCAGGATAGATGTTCAGAACGTGTTGGTTTGTTACACAGGTAAACGTGTGCCATGGTGGTTTGCTGCACCTATCAACTAATTATTAAGCCCTGCATGCATTAGCTATTTATGGAGATAATTGACAGCTTTACTTTGTTGAGTTGCCTAGTCCGTAAACATCATGTTTTATTTATTTGTTTGTTTAAGTTTTTATCAGCATTTTTAGTTTTTGTCATACAGCCTCTGTACATGTTGGTTAAATGTATAACTACTTTTTGGAGTCATCCTAAATGTCACTGTTTCAAATGTTGTTTCTCAATGGATTATCGATATAGATACACAACCGATCTTTGTACCTTGACTTTATATTAGTTCAAAGAGTTTTTCTTTTTTTTAACTTAGTGTTTTTTTTACAGATGATCATTTGCAAGTAAGCTGAGTTTTATTCTCCTTTTCAATCTGCATGCTTTTGATTTATTTTAGTGACTTATTACACTGGTTAACATTTTAGTACTGTGATCACTAGCAGTGGTGAGAATGGGCATGCTTGCTCGCTCCTGATTTTAGATGTAAAGCATTCAATCTTTCACTAATAAGCGTGACGCTAGCTGTATGTTTTTCTTTTTTAACAGATGTTATAATGTTGATGAATTTTTCTTTATTCCTAGACTAGGGAACGTAAAATGTAACCATAATGAGATGTCATTTTGCAAACAATAGAATGACTATAATTTTGTTTTTAAAAACCCTGAAAATAATAAATTGTAGCAAGTATGTGAAGCAACTAGAAGCCTCAGACTTTGCTGATGAGAATGCATAATGATGCAGCATTTGGAAGTTTGTTTAACTTTAAAAAGTTAAATATACACTTACCATATGAGTTCGCAATTCTACTCTGGAATATTTTACTCAAAAGAAATGAAAACAAAAAGATTTGTACGTAAATATTCGCTGCACTGTTATTTATATAAACAAAATGTAGAAATAATGTAATTAGCCATTAACTGGTATATAAGTAAACATAACATGTTATATCTCACCAGTAAAAAGGAACAAAGTACGGATATGCTAAAAACACGGATGAAGCTCAGAGACATTATACGTGATGGAAGAGAAGGAACAAAAAGAGTACATATTATATTCTCTCTATATAAAACAATAGGAACATAAACCATAGATGAACAAAGCAGATTTTTGGTTGCCTGAGGCTGGGGGTGGCAGTGTAGATACATTGTGAATAGTCAGGTAGGAACCTTTTGAGGTGATGGGAGTGTTCTAAAGCTGAATTGGGGTGAAAGTTGCATAACTGTATACATTTTCTAAAAGTCATTGAACCGTACATTGCAACTGATGAATGTGTAGTATGGTATGCTGATGATACTTCACTAAAGCCTGTCTAGAAATAAAGATGTAGACCAAATAGTCCGGGATCCCTCCTATCTCTCACGTTCAAAATGCTAACAATAACAACAATAATAATAATAATACCTCATGAGGAGAAAATACAGTCAGCAAATGTTTTCCCACATTTTTGAGACTTCCTGTGCATCCCTATAGACTGGATGTTGGTGCATCTCTAGAAACAGAAGGCAGGTAAGATTTGTGACCAGGTTCCAGCTGTATATGGAGAACAGGCAAACAGAAAGTGTCCAATGTCCAGTGGCCGGGAAACAAAGGAGCTGAGCAGCATGGTGGCCTGAAGTGAGCCGCGCCGGGACTTAGTCCTGACAAAGTGGGAGTGTTGAGGAGATATGATAAGGGAAGCAGAGGATGCAGAGAGAGTGTTGTTGTCTTTCAAAGTAGAAAGGGGACCAGAGTCAAGAAATGTGAGTGGCCTCTAGAAGCTGAAATAAGCAAGGAAATGCATTCTCTCCTAGAGCCTCCAGAAGGAATTCAACCGTGCCAACACCTTTTTAGCCTGTGAGACTCATGTTGAATTTCTGATACCTAAAACTGTAGGATAATGAATATGTGTTGTTTTAAGCCACGAAATTTGTGCAGTCTATTTTAGCAGCAGCAAGAAATGAATGCCGCATCTATCTGATCTACCTCCACCAAAGGTTTTACATCTAAAATATGCTTGATAGTGAGGAATTATTTATTTTTGAACCACTTATTCATACAACTATTTCATTAGAAGTTCAAACTTGATTCTGATTGACAAAATTACTTTTTCATACAAAGACAATATTTAATTATCTAAGTAGTTAAAATGTTTTGTAGTCAACAACGACCAGTATAAGTGCATACATTTTCTTTCTATCTTAATATACAACCCAAATATTCACCAAGTTTATATTTGTTTGTTTTGTTTTATTTTGTTTTTTCTTTTTTTGAGATGGGGTCTCACTCTGTTGTCCAGGCTGGAGTGCAGTGACATGATCTCAGCTCACTGCAACCTCTGCCTCCCAGGTTCAAGCCATTCTCCTGCCTGAGCCTCCCAAGTAGCTGGGATTACAGGCACCCACCACATACCCAGTTAATTTTTGTATTTTTAGTAGAGATAGGGTTTCACCTTGTTGGCCAGGTTGGTCTCAAAGTCCTGACCTCAGGTGATCCACCCACCTCAGCCTCCTAAAGTGCTAGGATTACAGGTGTGAGCCACCACGCCTGGTCTCATTTTTTTTTTTTAATCTCCCAAAGCTGATCATCAAAAATAAAATCTTGAGAAATTCCCAACAACACAGCTGTGAGGAGTGAAACGGGAGTGACACTTCCTGCTTCCGGCAGCATAGATGACCCTCAGGATTTGGAGGGTTGGCTGAGTCATCACGTCTCACCCTCTCTGTTTACACATAACATCAGTGAAACTGTGGCCAACAGAAGATGCAGTATATGCAACAGGGAGCTCTTCTTGTCTTCTGTGCTCTGTGGTGTTTTCTGACACCAGTACAGAGAAATCATTGTTCACTTATGTGGGTTGCCATATACTTTATACATCCCATTTTTATAGAAAATTATTCAATGTGTAGTAGTTTTTTAATTACATTACTTTTAGCCTGAAAGGTGGATTAAGCATATGGATATCACTTAATTAATTTTTGTATTGTTTTATTATACTTTAAGTTCTGGGGTACAAGTGCAGAATGTGCAGGTTTGTTACATAGGTATATACGTGCCATGGTGGTTTGCTGCACCCATCAACCTGTCATCTACATTAGGTATTTCTCCTAATGCTATCCCTCCCTCAGCCCCTGATTCCCTAACAGGCCCCAGTGTTTGATGTTCCCCTCTCTGTGTCCATGTGTTCTCATTGATCAGCTCCTATTTATGAGTGAGAACATGCAGTCTTTGGTTTTCTGTTCTTGTGTTAGTTTGCTAAGAATGATGGTTTCCAGTGTCATCCATGTCTCTGCAAAGGACATATTTTTAACACTAACCACAATACCTTATACGTAATAGGCACTCGATAAAACATCAAACTTTGTATGACAAGGCAGTCTCTTTTTGAGCTCTAGCTTTATCTGAAAAGAATCTGAAGTTATGACAATGGAAAACCAGTGAAAAAACATTACACTTGCTAATGGTGTAGCTTTTGTCAAATTATTAAGTCCATCTTTGGCTCAATGTTTACATCTGCAAAATAAAGATAATAACAGTACCTGTATTGTGTGATCATGTTAAATACGATATAGGACATTACACATAAAACACTTAGCATAGTGCCTAACACACTGTTTATCATCAAAAAAGTTAGCTAAAGTTATAATCATTCTCAAATTATTTATAGTTAAAAATGTTGATATTACTTATTTTCTTAAATGAAAATACTAAAGAACTAACTATGTAACCTATAACTTTTTACATTAGATACTTAATTGAAGGCAAAAGAAATAAAATATTAATAATTTAACCTGAAGAGGAATGTATTAAAACAATATGGCGTGATTTATAGAGAGTGTAGGAAATCACAGCAAACAAGATTTGGAAACTACATAAAGAGAAACAATACTCAAGATTAAGCTACCTGTAATCCCAGCACTTTGGGAGGCTGAGGCTGGCAGATCACCTGAGGTCAGGAGTTCAAGATCAGCCTGGCCAACAGGACAAAATCCCATCTCTACTGAAAATACAGAAAATTAGCCGGGCATGGTGTGCACGCCTGTAGTACCAGCTACTCAGGAGGCTGAGGCATGAAAATTGCTTGAACCCGGGAGGCAGAGGTTGCAGTGAGCCAAGATCACACCCACTGCACTCTGGTTTTGGAGACAGAGTGAGACGCAATCTCAAAAATAAATAAATACATAAATACATAAATACATAAATAAATATTAAGCCAGCATAGATACTGCAACAGAAGACAGAAAAACTGTGTTCCCCAAAATGCATGCTGCCAATAGTGGACAGCACAGTAGGTCCATTCCTATTATTAACTCTAGAACCTGGAGGTAACCACTATTTGTCATCATCACTCATGGTAAATATGGGTTCCTTCCTCATTGGTTCAGGTCAAATGATGAGGTCAGCATGTCCGCCCTGGTTAGTTGGAGAATCCTGGATCACATGGCCTCCCTTACATGCAAGAGAGCCTGAGAAAGTGAAACTTGAGCATTCTCAGTTTCTATAGGGGAAGGTGAAGCTCGCTTCCTAAGATGCCATTCCTTAATCACAAAGGCAATTCTAAAGCCGAGCAGCCAAAGAAATTGTAAAAAAAACCTTATCTGTCTCAGATGGTTGAAAATGCAGAATTCTTATTATATCAAATCAAGGATAAAGTAAGTTCAAAAAATATACTAGCTTGTGTTTAATCATAGATCAGACTTAATGATTTTGTTGTTGTTGTTGTTGTTGTTGTTGTTGTTGTTTTGAGACAGAGTCTCGCTCTGTCACCAGGCTGGAGTGCAATGGCACCATCTCGGCTCACTGTAACTTCCGATTCCCTGGTGGAGGTGATTCTTCTGCCTCAGCCTCTCAAGTAGCTGGGACTACAGGTGCACACCACCACACCCAGCTAATTTTTGTATGTTTAGTAGAGATGGGTTTTCACTGTGTTGACCAGGATGGTCTCGATCTCCTGACCTCATGATCTGCCAGTCTTGGCTTCCCAAAGTGCTGGGATTATAGGCATGGGCCACTGCACCCGGCCTTAATGCTTTCTTTAAAAGATCTTTTTATCATTAAACTAGTCCTCATTCTCCTAAGAACCAAAGCGCCTTTTCCCCTCTGTGTTATAAATATTTACAATCCTAATGTTTTCTGCTCTTAGATTGAAATTGTGATGTGGTGATGGAAGTGATGGCTGAGACTAACATTTAGTGATTTCTGGGCTGTGTGTGGCAGGTGAGAGGCATTTTTCAACTCTGGCATGCTCTGAAATTCTCAGAGGGAACTCTTAAGATCAATTATATATGTGGAGTGTGGTTATTGTATTCTCTCCCTTTGCTCTATATTCAAATTGTCTCTAGATTTCACTCAAAATACAAGCACATCCTACCTGTCTACTAAAAAAAAAAAAAAATGCATGGAGTTTCTACCAAACGCACTCAGCAATTGAATAAAGCTTTTACTTCTACAACTTTCTGAAGCAATCCTTTAAACTTTATCACTTGCCTCTTCTATTTCCCAGGGGCATCTTCTTGAATGTTGTTCCAAAGAAATAATGTTTCTGGGTTGAACATGGTAAATGTGTAACTAGAATGGATGTGAAACCCTTAACAAAAAGGATTTCTCATGAGTGTTTCACAAGTAATATAATGAATTCTCGCTATAGTCTCCATAAAACGGCAAGTTTCTTATGATAGTAAGGTATTTCAATTCACTCGGTGTTTGAACAATCAGGAGAAGTCCCATATTTAAATATGTTGATTATGTGTGCATATAAATATTCATATTTGTACAGTTTATTAGTTATACCCTATGTCACTAAGCTCAAGGGTACAGTAAAATATTTAAGATACACCTTCCTCATGTCAATATTCAAAACATTTAAAGTCATTATAAAATATCTAGCAGCTAGCAATGTTAATATAATTTTCTTTTGCAATAGTTATGTGTATATTAATATTTATATAAAATATAAAAATTATTCTGTTAAATATATTCTTCTAGACATGATTTATATTCCATAAATATCAAGACCATGTTAAATGCTGAATAAGAGTAGATTAAACTCATTTCAAGTGAGTTAAAACTTAAAGCAAAGATGTGAAGATTCTTACATAACATCCTGGCCAGAAACAAAAATAAATCAGGGCGATCAAAGACTGAAGCCAGTATTTTCCCCAGGAGTATATGCCAATTTCTGGTGGCTTAGAACACATTTATGAAGCTGTACATGGGAGACAGGAGGCAGATCCAAATCCCAGAGTAGGGTGAGAAATTTCACTGACAAAACCTTCCTTTAAGTAAGGACCGCTGATAGGTGGCATATTTAGTGAATAAAATAGAAGAAATCTTGACTTCACACCCAAGCTGAACATTTAGTTTATGTCAATATTAGATTGGTTAGTGCCTCATGGCTCTTAGAATAAAAAAATAATAAACGAAAGAGAGTTGTGTACATGAGAGGAGGACAGAGAGAGAAAGAGAAGGTCCATTCAGAGGAAGCACACTTAACATTCAGGTTTTGACTAACAATGCTAAAGGAAAAAAAGTGTCATATCAAATCTCTAAATATAAATGGAAAGAGGCCATAATTGCTTAAAGACCGTCAGAAAAAGAATAACAGAAACACAATGACTATAAGTGTTAGAACCGTCAATGCAGTGTTTAAATTAAGTACATTTGATATCTAAAGAAATAAAACTGACTAAAATATGATAAAGAAAAAAGAGAATATAATGTGTGAAAATAAATTTAAATATGAGTCAAACACAAATTCTAGAAATGAAAATTACAATGGAAATGAAATGGCCGTACACCAGAATAAACACAGCTGAAGAGAACATTGGTGACAGATACAAAAAATGATACGGATAGTGTTAGGAAATTACTCACGTGGAAGAGAGGGAGTACATATTAAAGAAAAATAAACAGACATGTAGGGTAGTTTGAGAAGGTCAGCACACGTTCTATCAGAACTTCAGGAAGAAATATAGAATTGCAAAGAGAACAAATTAGAAAACGTGGTTCAAACTTTACAGATTTGTTGAAAAATATCAATGTGCACATTTAAAAACCCAGTGAGCCTCCGCCAGAATGTATTAAATATTCATGTAGACATGTCTTACTGAAATTACAGAACATTGAAGACAACACAAAATAATAAAAGCTGCCAAAGAGAAAATCAGATTGCCTCAAAAGTAAGCCAAAATTAAACTAATGGTTGAGTTCTCAGCACCAACAATAGAAGGCAAAGACAGACAGCTGACACCCTCAGAGTCCTGAAAGAGCACATTGTCAGTCTCAAATTTTGTGTCCAGTTAATCTATCTTCAAAGGAAAATATAAAATTGACACATTTTCAGTCAAGCAAAATTAAAATTGTTTACTCTTCACCTGCGCTCAGCCAGAGAAACTCTTTAGGGGAAGAAGGAATATTGTCACAGAACAAGTGTATAAGAACGTGACTAGAGGCCGGGCGCGGTGGCTCAAGCCTGTAATCCCAGCACTTTGGGAGGCCGAGACGGGCGGATCACGAGGTCAGGAGATCGAGACCATCCTGGCGAACACGGTGAAACCCCGTCTCTACTAAAAAAATACAAAAAACTAGCCGGGAGAGGTGGCGGGCGCCTGTAGTCCCAGCTACACAGGAGGCTGAGGCAGGAGAATGGCGTAAACCCGGGAGGCGGAGCTTGCAGTGAGCTGAGATCCGGCCACTGCGCTCCAGCCCCGGCGACAGAGCGAGACTCTGTCTCAAAAAAAAAAAAAAAGAAAGACAATTTCAGATAACTGAACATTGAGGAAATGTGTCCCCAAATGGACTGCATACAAGAAATACTGAAAGAAGTTCTTCAAGGGGAGGGAAAATTACACCAGATTAAAACCCAGAACTGCAGGTAAAATAAAATGAAAATAATAATGTATGATATGGCTTATGATGTTTGTAGAAGTGAAACATACATCAATAAAAGCACAAATTATCTGGTGAAAGGAAGTTAATGATAGGTAACTATTAGAATGATCAACTATAATCAGTTAAATATGTGTATTATAATCTTTAGGACAACTATTAAAATATAACACAAAGAGGTGAAACAATAAAGCAAATAGAGAATAATAGAAATGATATCAAAACAATTCTCAAGTTATCTTAAGAGAATGGATAATACAACCAATAATTGCATTCAACATAAATGGACTAAATAGCCTGAATAAAATGCAGGTATTTTTTTAATTTGGGTGAAAATGGAGAAAAAATTAAAACAAACAAAACCATCCAAGCACAAATGTATCATTTATAAGATGCATTATTCAAATACAAGACATTAGAAGGTTTAAAATAAAATGGTGAAAAATCAAATGATATGAAAGTATTAAGCCTAAGAAAATTGGGGTAGCTGTAATGAATCTCAGACAATTATAACTCTAGGTAAAAAAAAAATCGTCAGAAATGAAGGAGGCCATTTTAATATCATAAAACTGCCAGTTCATCAGGAAAGCATATAAACAATAACCATGTGTATATCTAATTATAAAGTTTCAAAATAAAGAAAAGAAACCCTAAAGGAACAATAAACTAAGTCAGTAAAGGTAAATGATTGAGATAATATTGAGAGATTTCTGGTTTCTGGCCTGGAATGTAAGGAGCTTGAAAGTTGTCACTGCAACTTCACAACAAGAAAAAGTTGAAAACAAAACTCACTAAAAATTGACGACTCTTCTTAGATCCATCAGGTGAGGATACCTGAGGTCACAAAGCGAAATACGGACTGAAATATTGAAGAGGAAGACAGGTGGATGCAGAGAATCACGGGTTCCTGGAGCAGAACCCCAGGAACAAAAACTGTGGGGATCCATACTGGGGGCAGGAAAACCTAAACTGCAGTTGACAAATTGCCAAGGCTCATCGTGGACAGTTTTGAGAGTTAACTCTTGCCGAGAGTAGTGGAAAAACAGGCAGATAGAGTACCTATTGTATACATTCAATTTACATTTATCCTACATTTTATTTATGCTAGAACAGGAAAGACTCCTCTGTGGTGACAGTAATGAGAAAAGTGGCTATGAGAATTAGGCGAACTAATGAGAAAAGATTACGCAGGAACTTTCTAGGGTGATGACAATAATGTGAAATTTAACAGGGGTGTAGGTGACATGGGTGAATACACTTTTGGCAAACTTATTAGACGCTATACTTAGGATCTTTACATTGAAAAGTATATAAGCCGTACTTCAATAATAAATTTTTAAAAATTAAATACACATCTAACTGTATTACTGCTTACTCTTTCTATAAGTAAAAATTTTAATTAATTAATCAAAGGCCTCAATTCCACGATGCATTATTACCCCCACATGCCTCTGTCTGTGTAAATGTATTTATGTATGTATGTGGTTGTGTATATGTGGAAAGAGAGAAAGAAAATGGAAGGAAAGAGAAAGAGAAAGGGAAGGACGGAGGGAGAGAGGGACGGCGCAAGGGAAACAGAGGTGAAAGATACTGTAAATAGAAGAAAATATTTAAAATAGAAATAAAAAACAATTTAAACATATTGCTGAAATTCAGGAAAGTGACTTAAATCTCTATTCCCCCACAGGGAAAAGGCAATGTACCTATTAATGAACCCAACAGTACTATCCTTTTTAATCAATATAGCAAACCAGAAAAATATAGTCAGAGGTGAATGCAGAAACTAGAGGCAAGGAAGGTTGAATTAGAAATGCAGGGTAACCAGTACTTTGGGAGGCTGAGGCGGGTGGATCATGAGGTCAGGAGATCGAGACCATCCTGGCTAACACGGTGAAACCCTGTCTCTACTAAAAATACAAAAAACTAGCCGGGCGAGGTGGCGGACGCCTGTAGTCCCAGCTGCTCGGGAGGCTGAGGCAGGAGAATGGCGTGAACTCGGGAAGCGGAGCTTGCAGTGAGCTGAGATCGCCCCACTGCACTCCAGCCTGGGCGACAGAGCTAGACCCCATCTCAAAAAAATAAATAAATAAAAATAAAAAAGAAATACAGGCTAATTGATCAACATCGTGAAACCCCGTCTCTACCAAAACGACAAAATTAGCCGGGCGTGCTGGTGCGTGCCTGTAACCCCAGCTACTTGGGAGGCCGAAGTAGGGGAATTGCTTGAACCCGGGTGGTGGAGGTTGCAGTGAGCCGAAATCGCTCCATTGCACTTCAGCCTGGGCAACAAGATCAAAACTCCATCTGAAAAAACAAAACAAAACACCAAAAAAGAAAAAAACCACACACACAAAAACTAAAGGCTAACTGGTAACATTCTCCACAAAATATCTGAGAGCTTTGCACCAGTTTCCCTTCCTTTTTTACGTGATCCTCACCCTTCCTGTGACAAGAATTCCCAGCTAGAGTTTAGGGAAACAAGGCACAGAGGAAGTCAACAGATAGTTGCAGTAGCTTTTCTATTTCAAGCTGTCACAGCTGCAAAACTGTTCAATGTAACTCCGCAGGGAGTGCTACCCAGCTATGCAAATGAATTCCAAATGTGACATTTGCCAGCACGGGGGTGGTGGCTGTGAAGGCTGGGTGACTGCCACCAGTCTGTCTGATGGATTGACTCATATCACTGAGGAGCCAGCCACCATTGATTTCTGTCTTTCCATCACATCACAGTGACCTTCTCCCTGCAAGGAAGGAAAGGAAAAAAAAAAAAAAATGAGTGGACAAACAAAAAAGAGGTACAGGCTCAAAGAGGAAGTTACAGTATTCCTTCCTTCATTTATCTCTCTTACTCTCAAGTGCTCTCGTTATTATGTTATTCCCCTCCACCAAGCCATTTCCTTTTACCCTCACCATGTTCCACACTCATACAGCAGTATAACAAGATTAATAACTAGTCCTCATTCTTCCTCTGTTCTTATTATGTGATTTGGTTTGCCGTTGCTTAATTGGCATTTTTGTCATATTTTTAATGCACTAATTAAAAATGGAGATTAAGTAGAGAATGATATTCTAGTATGATATAAATTCTAAACCATGTAGGTAGAAAAATAAAAGTATTGTCAGTACTCTTTGGCCAAGAAAACCCCTGTGTTATGTTATTTTCACTTTTGTCAGAAAATCCTCCTTCTATTAGGAAAATAATCATTGTTACTTCCTGAAAATATATGGTGGATGGAAGGTAACAGGAGAGAGGAGGTAGTGTCAGAAAAGGGGATAGAATTAAAGGGTCAAAAATGCCCCGAAGAGGTTCATGTACCTAGAGTCTAAAGTATATTTTGTTCTAAATGTTTTTTTTTTTTTTCTCTTAATCTTCTCTGTCTGTACTGGCCTAGGTCATCCTCCTACATAAAAACAGATTTGATAAGAAAAATTGTACACTCTATTTAATAGTTTAAGAGTTATCTTTCTTGTTAAAGAGTTACAGAAGAAGGCAGTGATTCTATGGTAAGTCAGGACAGATGTGCAAATGAATTTCTGCTTTCTCCTTGGAGATCTACATGGATGCCTATGACTCCTTTGAGATTCTTGACTGAGTTTGCTTAAAACATCCTTTCCTCAGTGGTGTTCAGTTGGTAAGTCAAATATAGGAACAGAGAAGACTTAGGGTGATTTGGTTGGAGAATTAAATTTAAAAATATTCTTATGCTTAGAAGGTTCTCTAAGAAGACATCAGAGTACAATTGAAATGAGCTTGTAGCTATAAGATACATGTTAAAGGACTCAAAGATTGACAACAGTGATAAGAAACCTCTTTCAGCTAGAGTTATAAAAGGGCTTCCAGGAGTCATTGGTGCCTTGTCTGCAATTGTCTCATACAAGCACCAAAGCATGAAAGGACCTACTCAAAAAAGAATTATGGGTCTGGCTTTGGGGCATTATATGAATTCTGATCAGATTCATAGGTAACTCACAAAGGTTTTATAAATGTTGTATGAAAGACAACTCCACAACTAGCTTGAACTAAAAGGGACAGAGATTGTTTGTAATAAAAAGAGGGATCTGGGTCTTCAAACCTTTATTGTTAGGAAGCAGGATGAGAGTTACTCAGTGGCAAGTTTAAATTGTTTTTCCATCTTTATTTTTAATCAACTTTATTGAATATGTGTGTGTATATGTAAATGTATATGTATATGTGTGTAATATGCCTATTATACTTGAACAATTCACTGAGTGCTGACAACAGTATAGACCCATAGAACCACTGCCACAATAAAGATACAGAGCATTTCCATTTCCCTAAAAGTTTGTTTTTGCCAGGGAATCTTCATCAATGGTGGATTAGATAAAGAAAACGTGGTACATGTACACCACAGTATACTATGAAGCCATATAAAAGGGTGAAATCATGTCCTTTGCAACAACGTGGATGCCATTATCCAGGCAAATAAACCCAGGAACAGAAAGCCAAATACCGTGTGTTCTCACTTATAAGTGGGAAGCAAACACTGAGTACACATGGACACAAAAGAGGGAACAAGAGACACCTGGGCCTACTTGAGGGCAGCAGGTAGGAGGAGGGTGAGAGTTGGAAACTATTGGGTCCTGTGCTCACTACTGTGTGTCGAAATCATTTGTTCATCAAACCTCAGTGACATGCAATTCACCCGTATCACAAACCTACACACATATCCTCTGAATCTAAAACAATAGCTGAACTTACTAATATATAAATAAGTAAATAAATAATTAATAAATAAATGTAAACGTATACAACCAAAAGTAAAGTCCAGTGTTCAAGGACCATACGTTGAAAGCCTATTCTTTTTCCCATTAAATTACCTTAGCTTCTTTCCCCTTAAGTCTCTTTGGGTGAAAAATCTTGATCATGTCTATGCAGGGCAACGGGCACTCTTTTCATCAAAATTAATTGACCCTTTACATTTAGTTCTATTTCTGAACTCATTAATTTTTGTTCCATTGGATTGCTTGTCTATTCTTGTTAATATAACATTATGTTCATTACTATAGCTTAATATAAGTCTTAAAGTCAGGTACTGGAAGTCCTCAAATTTTGTTGTTTTCTTAAAGATTGTTTTTTCATACATTTTGTATCGAGCCTAATAATTTCTTTACCAAAAAAATTGCTTGTTGGGGTTTTGATTAAGATTACATTTAATATTTACATCTATTTGGAGATAAATTACATCATAACAATTTTGAGTCTTCCCATACATAAATATAATATATTTTGCATGTACTAAATTCTTTTAATTTCTTATACCAACATTTTAAATTTTCATTATATACAACTAATAAAATTTTGGTCAATACATTCTAATATGTATTAATTTTTGAATTTATGATAAATTGTCTTCAATTCAATTCCATATTGTGTATTTTTAGTATACAGAAATACATTTGAGTTTTGTATATTGATCTTAGAACATGATTCTGCAAAATATGTATTTATAGCTGTTTATAGCTGACTACAGCTGTTTATGGGTTTGCTTGGATATTCTATCCATATGTACATAACAGCGGTCAGTAAAGAGCTAACTTCTTTTGTAACCTGTAACTCTAAGGATTTTTCTTTTCATATCACACTGATATGAACTACAATGTTGTATAGAAGTGTGAACATAGACATCTTACCTTGTATAAGATAGAAAAAAAAATCATTCAGTCTTTATTCCGTGGTATGAGGTTTCATATAGGTTTTTGTAGATGACTTTTATCAGGT
This sequence comes from Macaca fascicularis, assembly GCF_037993035.2. NCBI lineage: Eukaryota > Metazoa > Chordata > Mammalia > Primates > Cercopithecidae > Macaca > Macaca fascicularis. The sequence continues at coordinate 6,474,837 of NC_088378.1, forward strand.
TAAAGATGTTTCCTTTTATTTTTTTATCTTACTGAGCTTTTATTTTATATATTAAAAATTTTAAATTTTGTCAAATATACTCTCTTAATCTATTTACATCATATTTTTATTCTGTATGCTTTCAACTTGGTGATTTGCCTTTATTGCTTTTTAAAACGTTGAACAAAGATTGCATTTCTGTGATAAACTTCCATATATATATATATATCCCTTACATATATATTTCTAATATATTATCCATTTCATATATCAGTAACTTCAATTTGCTAACATACAGTTAGGGATCTTTTTCTTTTATGGTAATCAGTGATCTAGGCCTGAAGTTTCTGTGTAATGCCCTTATCTGATTTTAGAATCAGAGTAATGTTTGTCTCATAAAATTAGTTGAGAAGCATTCCCCTCCGTTCTCTATTCTGGGAAAACAAAGAATGTGTAAAATTAATACATTTTTGTCCTTAAGCATTTGATATAATTCACCAGCGTCTTAGCTTGAAGTTTATTTGGTAGGAAAATGTTTAACTACTTACACAATTTAGAACATTTACACAACATTCTAAAAATTAATAGATTACTATTTATTGACATGTATCAGCGATTTGAAAGCTTATCTTTGTCAAAGAATGTGTCTATTTTATCTAAGCTGTTGACTGTCTTGTCCTAAAGATTTCCATGATATTCCTATTTTTAATATTCATACAGGCTGTGGCAATATTCTGTCTATAATTCCTAATATTGGTGTCTTGTATCCTTGCTCTTATATTCCTGATCAGACTATACAGATATTTGTCAATTGTACTGATCTTAATAGAAATTAATGAAAACTTGTGCTTCTTTGTTTTCCTTTTTTTTAGCTTTTCATTTCTTTGACTTCTGCTGTTATATATTTATCCCATTACTGTTTCTCTTGAATTTAATTTTCTCTTCCTTTACTTGTTATCAGGTGGAAGGTTGAATTATTGTTCCAATGCCTTTATAAGTTTATATAACTATGATCAATTTTGAATCAATTTTATAGCATAATGTGCAAAAAAATCAAGACTTCTTTTTGGATTTTTTTCTATATAAATATCTTGTTTTCCAACAGCCTCTTCCCCCCACCGCCCCCATTGTTTTCTTGGCTCCTAGTGAAAAACATTTGACTGTATATGTATGGATAGTTTCAATTGTTCTATAGACAAGAACTGTAGTGTGTTTATGGCAAACAACTCCACCTAATGAAAAATTTGACTTCTAAGCACCCAAAGACGTGAAAGATTTAATCCTGCCTTTCCAGCTCTGTTTTTTCAGAGGCAAGAGACTCCCTATTTTTTGGCATAGAGCATGTCAGGACTCCGTCTTTTCTATCATCATTGTTATTCATTTCAGAGTTTTCAAACTGATATATATATATATATATTTTTTTTTTTTTGCTTTCTGTACCACATGAGTTGAAATCTCCAAGTTGTTTTAACAGGGAGAACAGTTGTGTGTTTGATATGGGTGTCTTCACTATGGGTGTCCTCCTCTAATGTGACTAAGTATGCATAGGCTGTGGGAATATTGCTCTAAATTTCTGGCCCAGCCTCAAGGCTCCATAGTCCAATCTCTCAGATAATGTTTCACGGGATAAATGATGATGTCCTTGGGCTCCTGTAGATTTTAATTTGCCACTTTACTCATAACATTATCAAATGCTATTGTTATTGTTAATGTAATATGAATGCTATCATTTTGTTTAATTATTACCCTCAAAAATTACATATATAGTTAAATATATCATTTTTGGCATAAGTATTACATAATGTAAGTGAAAAAAGACAATAAAATTGAAATATGTCGATTTTCTGAATGATAACTTAGCCAAGAGCTGAAATTTTAGTAAATTTTTTATTTCATAAAAGGCCTCTGCATCTAGTAGAAAATAAAGCTGAAATCTTTTCTATCCAAAGCATAGTTTTCATGAGACTCATGACCACTCAGCCAAAAAATAAATGCCACAATGTAAATTCCTTAGAGTATATGTACTTTACCTGTGTTTTTACTTGGCTTTTTTTTTCATCCAATTCTAGTTGGTTTACACATATGTTTGAAAGCTCAGAGTACAACTGAAGTTATAATTTAAAAGTAGATAATGCCTATAGCAATAATAATAATAATAATAATAATAATAAGAGCTACCAGAACATGATATTAGCAAATTTCAGACTAACATGCCCCAGTCTTCACTCCCTTACAAATTCAACTGCCCATGGAAATAAATAGCTCTGAAAGAGCTCCAGTATATAATCAAGAGTATGCTTCAACTCAGTGAAGCACAAAAACCATGGGTGGTATTGATGGTGACACAGAATAGTATATAAAAAAATTTATCTGTGTAACCCATCCCCCAAACCTGGCACAGCTCAGTGCCACAAAGGATCCCCTCAAAAATGACTCTCCTCTGTGGGAAAAAGGAAGATCAAGAAGACCCTAGCAGCCTTCACCACTGAGGACCCCAGAAGCAACTGACACCACCATGGACACTCACAGCCTTTGCCACTAAGATTCCCAACAGTTTTTGCTAATGCTGATCTCAGGTAATGAAGATTTCCAGAGTCCATGAAACTGTGCCCCATAGAGAAAGAGACACCAGTATGCTTCCTTGAAACCAGAAACATGATTGCACCTTTCCCCTGCCCCAGTGCAGAAGTTGCCACTGCACTCCCCAGAGATAGACCTGAACCAGTTGTCTCCATAAACTGGCACTCATTGCTGACCCCCCATGGAGCTGTAAATGCTGCATTGCCCACCTGACCTTGGAACTGGTGTTGCTGTGCATCCTCTGGTACCTGCAGTGCCACTTGCCCCTGGAACTGGCATTCTTGTATGCTCCTGGGACCAGCATCCCTGTGCATCCCTGGATCTGACTTTGGACCTGGCACTACCACCAACCCAACTCAGCTGGTGACCTTGTATACACCAGTAGGTGAAGGTATTTTTCTACTGAAGCCAGTACATAAACATTGTAAGAGGTGACAACTCCTTTAAACATGCAGACACCAACACAGTGCCAAAACAAACACACAAAAAATCAAGGAAATATGACACCACCAAAGGAACACAAATTTCCAGAAACTGACTCCAAAAAAAATGAAGATCTACAAATTGCCTAACAATAATTTCAAAGTAATTGTTTCAAAGAATCTCAGTGAACAATCAGAGAAAACAGTTGTAACACTCAATAAGATGAGAAAAAAAATTCATAAACAAAATGAGAAGTTCAACAAAAGGGTAGAAATCATTATAAAAGAACCAAACAAATTCTGGAGCTGAAAAATATGATAAATGAAGTGAAAAATGCACTAGAGAGGTTCAATAGCAGACTCAATTGGGTAGAAGAAAGAAACAGTGAACTGGAATGCAGGACATTGGAAATCATCTAGTCAGAGGAGAAAGCTTAAAAAATAATAAAAAGAGGGAGGAAAGGCTACAGGCTTCATGGGACATCATCAAGTCAACCAATGTATTGTATTCACAACATCTTAGATTTGGAAGCATTTCAAATTTTGGATTTTCAAATTAGGGATGCTCAGCCTCTACTAAAATAATGATAATAATTTAGAAAAACTGCATACTGTGACTCCTATACCTGGAAAAACTATTATTTAAAAATGAAGGAGCGATAAAGCCTTTTTCAGAAACATAAAACTGATGCAATTCATCACCACTAAACATGTCTTACAAGAAATACTTAAGGGAGTTCTTCAAATCAAAATGAAAACACACTAGACAGAAATATAACAGCATATGAAATCATGAATCTCATTAGTAAAAGAAATACGTAGAGAAATACAAAATAATGTGACCATGCAATCGTGTTGCATAAATTACTTTTAACTCTAATATGAAAGTTAAAAGATAAACATTTGTTGATGGATAAACAACATAAAAGGAAGCAAACTCTCACAGAAAGAATACTAATTACCTGGGGAGGAAGTAAAAGTGTAGAACTTTGTATTTGATTGAAGTCAAGTTGTGATTAACTTAAAATAATGGAATATAACTACATAATATTTTATGCAATCCTTGAGGTAACCACAAAAAAAATCCATAACACATACAAAATAGTTAAAAAATAATCAAAGTAAATCTACAAAAAAATCATCAAATACTGAAGAAAGATAGCAAAGAGGAAGAGAAAAACAGAGCAACTGCAAAACGTGCAGAAAACTAAATACATGGATGTGAAAATCCTTAATAAAAAATGTTAGCAAACCAAAGCAAACAAAGGCACGTTAAAAACGTTGTACACCATTACAAAAAAGGATTTATCCTAGGGATACAAAGATGATTGAACATATGAAAGTCCATCAATGTGACATACCAGATCAACAGAATGAAAGAAAGAAAATGACATGATCATCTCAATAGTTGCAGAAGAAGCACTTGCCAAAACTCAATATTCATTCATGATAAATATATTCAACAAAGTAGGTACAAAATGACTTATTCAACATAATATTTGCAAAAATCCAGATACAGAAAGACAAATACTGTGTAAACTCTCTTATGTGTGCAACATTAAATAGTCAAACTCACAAAAGCAGTGAGTAGAAGGGTGGTTTCCAGAAGCGAGAGGCAGGGGACAAATGGGAAGATGTTGGTCAAGGGTACAGCATTTCAGTTACACAGGATGAATAAGTTCCAGAGATCTTTTGCACAGGATTGTGACTACAGTTATCAATACTGATTTGTATACTTGCAAATTGTTAAGAGGGTCAATCCTAAGCCTTCTCATTTCATAAAAAGAAAGAAAATGGTAATTGTGAGTTGATGGATACCTCAAAGTACATAGTGGTGATTATTTCACAATGTGTATGTATTTAAAACATTAAGTTGTACACATTTTATTGGCCAAACATAACTCAATACTGCTGGGAAAAACAAAAACAAAAACAAAAACAACTAAGAATTAGCCGGGTACGGTGGCCCATGCCTGTAATCCTAGCACTTTGTGAGGCCGATGTGAACGAATCACCTGTGGTCTGGAGTTCAAGACCAGCCTGGCCAACATGGCGAAACACCGTGTCTACTAAGAATACATAAATTAGCTGGGTGTGGTGGCACACACCTGTAATCCCAGCTACTCGGGAGGCTGAGGCAGGAGACTTGCTTGAACCCAGGTGGCAGAAGTTGCAGTGAGTTGAGATCGTGCCACTGCACTCCACCCTGGGAGACAGAGTGAGACTATGTCTCAATAATAGTAATAATATTAAAAGCTATAATGTATTGTGCATCTACTGCATACTAGGCTCACTGTTTATATTATTCTCATCTGATTCTCCCCTGAGGATTTTGAAGTAGGAATTTTTGAAAATGCAAAAACTGAGGCTCATGGGTAAGAAATAACCAAGAACACATAATAATAGGCATACAAGCCTGACACTAAAGGAGAGTCATAATCCTGAATACAAAGCACATTGCCTTGATTACAGTCATGCAAGAATCTAGAGTCATTTGCTGTGGGATAGCAGCTCCCTACTTTTCTGTTGAACTCCTGGATGTCACAGTTCAATAATTGTTCATTCATACTGATGTGCCTTAAAATACGAAATTAAAAGGTAAAATTGTATTTAATAAGTCAGAGAACAACAAAATGTATTTTGGAAATATATATTATTTTCAGAGTATCTTGTGTGTATTATATAGTAGTTAAATTAAAAAATCAATCTCATATGTGAAAAATAAAAATACAAAGTAAAAGCAAAGTCAATATGAAAATATACCCAAATTTGCAGACATTAATAAAACCAGTATTACTTTTTGGGCATTTTCTGCAAACCCTATTTTTATTTTTTTTAATTTTTTAAATTATTTTTATTTTTTGAGATGGAGTCTCGCCCTGTCACCCAGGCTAGAGTGCAGTGGCACGATCTCGGCTCACTGCAACCTCCACCTCCTGGTTTCAAGTGATTCTCCTGCCTCAGCCTCTTGAGTAGCTGGGATTATAGGCACCTGCCACCACTCCCAGCTAATTTTTTTGTATCTTTAGTAGAGACGGGGGTTTCATCATGTTGTCCAGGCTGGTCTTGAACTGCTGACCTCATGATCCGCCCACCTCGGCCTCCCAAAGTGCTGGGATTACAGGCATGAGCCACCGGGCCCGGCCAAACTTTCTATTTGAAGATTAGAAGGAAATTGAGAAAAATAAATTTTCTTTCAGCTAAAAATAAAAAATAAAATTCATTTATAAATACCTCAATTTATCACTTGAAGTCTGCTGGTAAGACCCTTGTGCTTTTTAAAACAGATATTTTGTCACAGATAATTATAGCATGACTTATCTAGAATTCAATCATTATTGATCATTATAGTTTATAAATAAAATTAATGAGACTCAATTTTGTTATACAGTATCTGTCTGGAGAGTCTGGGTTAAGTGGCAGTAACAAAGTTCACAAAATCTCAGTGACTTAATGTAAAATTTACTGCAGTTTGGGTTCTCGGTTCCTGTTGTCTCAGCATTACAGACTGCCTTGATTGATCTTAGGGTACTTCAGCCCCAACCCTTCTCCACCCGGCACAGGTAAGAGCATTCTGGGGAGTCCAGCCCTGGTCATCAGGTGCACTCATCAAGGCTTTCCATGTATCCTGGGCCCGCGCCAAGTTACTGGGCTGCACCTTATCTTGGGATGGTGGAGAACCGCAACAACCTTATGAGTGGAAAGAGTTGAACAAAAAATATTGGTGAGTAATATTAAAATCTACCACCAATATATATTTGAAAAGTAAGTAAAATGTTTTTTTCTTTTTTTTAACTTTTACTTACAAGGAAAATGATTAGTGATTATTTTAACTTGCCAAAATGAACTATGCTGGGCTAGAAATAGCTCAAGTTTCCCAAGAAAGAAGATTTTACAAAAACACTGAGAATTTCATTCTAGGGCTACTGGTATAAAAATCAAGTAATCGATTATTAAATACATTCACTGATGACATTAATACATCGATATGGAATTATTGACTTAATTAACATGATAATATATTAGTTAATAGCTAAAACTAAAAAAATGACTGATTTGATTTTTCATAGAGTAAAATGTATATGACTACTTTAAATCATGTTAACGTAAATAGAAGTTTTTCTCATCTAAATATTATACAATGTTCAGTGGATTAGAAAATGCTTAACTTGATTATTTGAGGATCTTTAAAAATATAACAAATGTCTAGAATTATTAATATGATGAGAAGAAATATTTGTAGTTTGGCAAAGCAACTCATTCTCAATTTTACATGCATGAAATATTGAGAAATATTGCCCTAGTTAAAGATATAATAACAATAAAATAATAAAAATGGCAAGTATGCACCACTTTGAGTAATAACTCATTCTTTTAACTTTATTAAATTAAGTAATAGCTTTAAAATGCTGTTAGAATCATAGACTAAACAGGTAAACTAAAATTTGGAGAATCTTTAATTTAAGACAAAGTTTCCCAGAAATATAGAATATATTTTAACTCAATAGTTTAACTTAGTTAACATATTATTTTCAAAGAACTGAATGGACCCAACGTGTTCGCATTTCCCAAACTTTTACACTGCAGTGATAAAAACTGCTGAGGCAAGAGCATTGCGGGCCTCAGAAACAGCAAGTATAAAAGTGAAGAGGCGGTCAAGGGTTATAAGATTATATTCCAAACAGCAAAGGAGGCTCTCAGGAGTAGATCATAACAGTGAAGAGAGGAGAGGGGGCTCAGTGCAGGCAAGGTCAGCCAGAGCCAGACTGACAAGGACTTTCGGGTTTAGCAGTACATTAAAAAGTACCCAGATAATATTCATAATTCTTCTTTGTTATATCTTCACCTTAAACAGAAGTCTGCCTGCCTGCATTACCTTGCAAATTATAATTACCATTCTGACACAGGTGGAAAAAGAAACTACTGAAAGTGAAGACTTGCTTCTGAGACTTTTGGGAATAAGCCAGTGTTGACACTGCATTACCTTGTATTGAAAACGCTGTGCCACATGAGGGGAAAATCATTCGAGGGATTCCATATGGTATGGAGAAGTTTGATTTTAGCGGGTATTTCTGAAGGTTAAGCTAAGACCGCCCTTTTCCAAGAGTGTGTGTGAACACACACAGTAAATGGACGAGTACATTTAAACTTGCATAGCAACCTGAATTCTTGGTAGACATTGAAGTACGTCTAATGAAATACTGATTTAAACTTTTTTGGAGAATAGAGGGTGCAGGAAAAAAATTAAGGACATTCTATGTGTGTATTTTAATAGTCATTTTTATATTGATAAAGGGGCAATTGTATACCTGTATATGTCTGTGTCTATCTCATAATAATAATTAAATTTTACCTGGTGCTTTCTTTGTGTGAGAAACCCTTGCACACTAAGTAAAACTCACCATGGGCTTACATAGTGAGGAGTATTACGATTTCCATTTTAGAGACTCAGAATGGTTTCCACGCATTCCTGATATTGTTGCTGCTTAATTTCTATATATTCAATATATTAAGTTGTGCAAATACTCATAAGGATAGGATTTTTATAATTTTATTATTGTCTTTTCATTTGTTTGGTAAAATAATTTTCTAAAGATATTCTTTTTTA